>NW_017728916.1:3047009-3061855 GCF_001723895.1 Crocodylus porosus
CCCCTGCCCGCTCTCCCATTCCCACCCCCCGACCATGGCTGTCCCACTGGGCCCAGGTCCCGACTCTTTAAAAAAAAAATCCCCCACTCACCAGCTGCTGCTGCAGCCGTTGGGGCTTCTGGGGGCTTGTGGTGGAGCCCCCCACATAGCGTGGGGCAGTGGGGGGGCAGTGGGGAATGCCCTCCCCACACCCTGCATGGCACGAGCTGGTGAGTTGGGGCTTTTTTTTTTGAAAGAGCCAGGCTGGGCAAGGTAGTCATTGATGGGGCTGGGAGAGTGGGTGGGGAATGGGGCCAATTTGGAGATCCAGCCGATTCAGTGTCAGCCGAATCTCTAAATCAGATTCGGCTGAATTAATTGGGGACAGTGATTCGAATCACTGCACCAAATCACTGTTCCCTGAATTGGCCGAACCCAAATCTGAAGCAAATACTAGCCGTTTTGCATAGGCCTAGTAAACAAGTATTATATGCACCGAGTTTGGGTTAAGTATATATCCCAAGTCTGTGCATAGACTTTTTTTCAATCAGGACATTACACAGCTAACAAGAATGTGCTGGCAAGCATTCCTACTGATATGCCCAGCTCCCTGCCACCAACCACCAGAGCTAAGGACAGACATTACACATGAACTGGTTTAAGTGATCAGAAGCTGGTTTAAACCTGTAACAGCACAGAAGTTCAGTGCACGTAAACCAGTTTGAAAATGGCTGAAACTGGTTTGAGATGAACCTGTTTGAATGTAGTATCAGACTTAACTTATTCGGGTCAAACTGGTATATGCAATATCTGTCCCAGACCCCTTGCTGGTTTAAGATTATCCAGACTCCTCCAGCATTCTGGCATTCTCTCTGGGCTGGGCAGGACTCTCAGCTCCCCTCTGCTCCCTGGCTGGAGCTCTGGCAAAGATTGTAGGCACAGCAGGGTCTGCCTGGCCTCCCCCTCCCCTACTGCCTTCCCCACACTGCTCACTGCTTAAGCAGGAATTCCCCCCCACTTCCATCTCCCACAGCACAGACCTCAGCCCCATGGACCCTAGGCTTGTGGTATGCTAGCTAATGCTGAGAGGAGAGTGTGTGTGTGTGTGTGTGTGTGTGTGTGTGTGTGTGTGTGTGTATGCGTAATTCCACTGGGACAGGCAGACAGAACAGTAACAAATTAGGGCTTTTTGGAG
This sequence comes from Crocodylus porosus, assembly GCF_001723895.1. Classification (NCBI taxonomy): domain Eukaryota; kingdom Metazoa; phylum Chordata; order Crocodylia; family Crocodylidae; genus Crocodylus; species Crocodylus porosus. The sequence goes on from NW_017728916.1 coordinate 3,048,184, forward strand.
CTAATCAACAGGTCAGCTGATAAGCTTTTTAAGAAGAGTTTGAACTAATGAAGAGAGGGTATTGTTTTGCTGATGAGGTGATAAATATTATTATCAGCCCCCTGCTGGCTTGCTTGCCTGTCAGCTTGCTGCAGACAGTATAAAAAAGCAGGGAGGGAGATTGAAAAGCTGCATTTCATCAATAGATGCATGCACTGCACATACACACCCCTTGCCTCAGAGTGCTAGCTGGGGGCTGGGGGCTGGCAACACTCCCACCCCTTGAGCAGCGAGTGGGGAAAAGCCTGGGATGATGCAGGCAGACCATGCTAATCAGAGCATCCTGTCATGGCCTGGCCACACCGCACTCAGCTCAGAACTGTGGAAGGGAAGGGAGGGCTTCTCTAGCACCCCAGGCTTCTAGCTTGAGCCGCTGCAGGCAAGTGTCTGAATTTATTCAGTCCAGAGAGAATATTTGTCCAGTTACAAACCAATGCAACCTAGGCAGGTTGATTAACCTGCAAAGGTTGAATCAATTCAGACTTAGGCTTTTCAAATGTCTGTCCCTAGCCCAGATATCTCCCAACTGACACCATGCCTCAGCAGTATCAGCATCTCTCAGTAAGTGCTGAATGTTACCAGCAGATGTAGGCAGGAGGTGCTGAGTGTCACCAGCACTGCCTGTATATTACCAGCAGTACAGTCAGTGGGTACTGAAGATTGTTAACTAGTACAGCCAGCAGATAATGAACATCACCAGCAGGAATGGTCAGTGAGTACTGGGTACTGCCAGCTGGTACAGTCAGAAGAGACTGAGTATTGCCATCAATAACAGTCGTCACTTGGTGAGTTGCGAGATTGTTTCTGACCAGGGAATTAGAGAAGTCCATGTCCTACACTCTAGGCAGGGCTTGGCTGGGAGCTATGGCACTGTCCCCTCATGTTGTCCAAGCAGCAGGTACTTGCTGTGCAACGGGACTTGCCAAGCATGTTGTGAACTGTATCATATGCACTTGACAACAGGCCTTGGAGGCATTGAAAGGAACAGGCCTCACGCACAGAGACCGAGGCACAGAGAAGCTGTATTCCTCTACAGCCCCTGTGGCAGGCGTTGCTGATGTTTACCTTGCTTCACCCAGTTACAGGAAATCCTTGCTATTCATGGGTTCGGCATTCGCAGTTTCAAATATTCATGAATGCTGAACCTGAATCTTAAATACACTTACAGGAACTCCTTGGGAGCTTTGCGCTTACCGCCGCTGGGCTCCCGCCGCCGAGCTCTCACTGTGACCATGCAGCCATGCCCCACCCCCCCAGCCGCTAGGGGCACTGCGTTCATAACTACAGATGACATTCATGAACGCAGTGTCGTATTCATGGATTTCGCCATTCGTGGGGATCTCCAGAACATATCCCCTGCGAATGGCAAGGGTTGCCTGTATTTCCTTCCAGGCTCCTGGCTGCCTGACACTGCTGGGTAGGAGCATCCTTCCCCTCAACACACCCGCTGTACATAGTGTCAGCCACCAGCACCTGCACTAAGCGCAGGTGAGAAGTTGTTAGTGAAGGGCTCTGGGCTCATCTTGAGCAGATCCCCTGGAGAAAGCAGATTCCACTGAGCCTGTTATAGCAGGATTGTATTCACCCCTCAGACCCACTCCTCCAGTCCCTGCAGCTCACATGGTCCAGAGTCTGTCTCCTGCCACCACCAGGGTCAGACTTGGGAAGAGGAGGATTCCACACTTGTAGGGACGTCGGGGCTTTCAGGGTGGGAAACCCATCCCCGTCCTGTTGCTTGGCCACGAGCCGGAGTGCACACATGTGAATGCACATGTGAGTGTGCGTGCACTATGAGAGGAAGCAGCCTCATGAGGAGGAAGAGAGCAGGAGGATGCTCCCTCCACCACAGCCCTTTCTTCTCCTTGCCTGGCTTACAGGATGTTTACACGAACATTTCTGGCTGGTGAGGGACACACAGAGCCTCTGAAAAAAAAATCTTCTGTTGTTCAATCACCAGATGGAAAGTAAACACAGCTGCTCCTCTAGCACAGCACAGCCCCCACTTCTCATCAGTCCGCCCACCACCCTGCCCCCTGCCTCGCTCCACTGGTGGGTCTCCACTGAGGAGCACATGTTCTCTGGCTTTTGCTGCCAAGTGTGAAAGAGACTTCCAGAAACATGTATCATCACTTCCTACCTAGTGTGCATAGCCCTGAGGTTGCTGGCTGGCTTGAGGTAGATGTTCACATCCAACCTTCATCCTTCACCCGCTGTCATCCAAGCTCCTAGGTCATGTCCTACTCCAGTATCCCTTACATAGAGAGCTAGTACTAGGTAAGCAGCTGGAGCTTTTGTGGGCTAAGGAGAGGCTACTGCCCTCTCATAGCAGGCCTCAGGTAGGAGATCCAAAGTCCTGAGCAGAAGGCCAGACCTAGAAGCAGTCACAGAATGAAGAGCAAGGAGAACACAGCCAACCTCGGCAGCTCTATAAGGATGGAGTTGGGAGAGGCTTGACCTGCACGCTCCTGAAAGCTGGATTTGTGGAGATTTCAATTTCTGACCTGGCCACAAAAGCAATTTTAAGCATCAGCCTGTAGGGACAGAGGCCTGAGCATAACCAATGCCTACACCTCACAAACCACATCAGAGCCCAGAGAACAAATACAGGTTTCCCTCAATTTATGCGGGTTCTGTATATGCAAATTCACTCTTATGCAATAACCTTTTTTATACCCCAAATTTGTTATATGTTAGGTAAATTCACTCTTATGCGATTGGCATAGGTGCCCCCCAAACAGGTAAGTCTGTGGGGGGAGGGGAAAGGGCCATGGGGCCAGGGCCCTGCTCACCCCAGTACCTGCTGCAGCTGCTCTGGGAGTGGCTGACGCCAGCTACCTGCAGCCACTGGGCTGTTATGTGCCTCAAACTCCCTGGGGCTCCACTTGTCCCCACTCACCCCAGCTCCTGAGCTGCGCCATGCCGTTGTGCAGGCAGGTGGCATCGGCTGCTCCTGGGGACATGGCAGCAGGGGCTGGGGTGAGTGGAGAGAAGCAGAGGCCCAGGGTTGCAGCAGGGAGCAAAGTGGAGAGAACTGTAAGTGGGTGTGGGGCACGGGATGGGGGGGTACAGCTCTTGATGCTAGGCACAACCCAGGAGGGCTGTAGGCTGGGAGGCAGTGCCAGGCTCTTACCAGGGGGCTCATGCCCCTGGATCTGTGCACAGGACGAGAGCAGGCTGCCGCTGCAGGTTGGAGCCAGCGATGGTACTGGGCTCTTCCCGGTGCTCAGCGGTGGTGCTGGAAAGGCAGGTGGGGGGGGGGCTATGGCAAATTTTGGGGTAGTAGCAGCCCCCCTCCCAGTACCACTGCCTACCCCGAGTGCCAGGAAGAACCTGGTGTCACTGGTGGCCTCAGCCTGCAGCGGCAGCCTGCTCTCATCCCGCACGCAGACCCAGGGGCACACGCCCCCCAAGAAAAAACCCAGGGCAGACCCCCAGCCTGCAGCCCTCCTGAGGTGCACATAGCAGCAAGTACCGCCGCCCCCCCCCATGCCCTGCACCCACTTACAGTTCCCTCCTCTTTGCTTCCTGCTGCAGCCCCAGGAGCGGTCAATGGGCTGCACTGCACCCCCTCCTTTCCCTAGTCCCAGCCTTACTCCCTCCCTCCCTCACCGCCATGGAATCCTTATTTCTTACATTATAAACTGGATTCCCTTTATGCAAATTCGATGTGTAGTTTTCTGGGAACTCATGTACATAAATGGAGGGAAACCTGTAACTTAGGAAGGGCATGCTTAATGTCCACAAATGCAGGAAAGCTATTCCAACACTGCCTAGGGTGATGGATTCCCATAGGTTCCCAGACACAGTAGCTGCAATGGGCTGCACCTGCAATGTGGCAAGCTGGGGTTAAATGTTGGGAAACATTTCCAAACTTAACCAAGAGCCTGGACAACAGAACCAGCTCCTTAGATTAACTACGGAACTGCCTTTCCTAGAGGCATTGTCTGCTGATGGTGGCTTGGGAAGAATGACATTAACCCTGCTCTGAAGTAGGAATAATGGCCTGGAAGAGCCTCTAGAAATGTGCCCAATTTTAGTATTTTTCTGAAATAAATTTGACAGCCTGCATTCACCACTACCAGGTCATCCAGGCAGGAGTGTTCTCAGGGCTGTAGGCCTGGCTCTGGGGAACAGCTTTTCGTAGTGTAAGGTGAATTCTTTTAATTATGCAGAGTTAGTATTTTTAAGCATATTATATTCAAAGTCCTCTTTTACTATCTTTTTCTTCATTCCTTTTTTCTCCCTCAGCCCCTCCACAGGCAGCAGGAGATGGTTCTCTTAACATCATCCTCCCAGACTTGGTCACAGCTGGCCCTGTCCCTTCAGGGTTATACTTCACCCAGACACATGTGAGAGCCAGCCCATGGGTTTGAGTGTGCACATGTGCTTAGTGGATACAGCTCAGAGACCCGAGGCAATCAGAAAGAAGCTCCAGCCATCCTACTGCCTCTGGATTTTCCCAGCATCCTTTCTTCCTACCTCATCCCATCCTGATGAGCAGCACCTGGCATGGGGGGGCTGGCGATGTGCTTTTCTTCTGCAGTCTCCCAGCCAGGGATGTGTTGCCACGGTCCCACATCCAGCCTGGCTCCAGGCTCAAGGCATTTCCCTCCTTTAACAGACCATCGTATCAGTGGCATGGCACAGCCACTAATGAGACACTCACAGATTCATAGACTGTTAGGGGCTGGAAGCGACCTTGCAGATCATCGGGTCCAGCTCCTCTGCTCTAGGGAGGAAGACAACTGGGGCTAGGTAACCCCAGCGACTCTAGTCTCTTCTTGAAAACCTCCAGGGTAGGTGAGTTTACTCCACAGTCTGGACACCCTGACTATGAAGGAATTTTCCCCAGAATTAAGCTTGAAGCGGCCTTCCAGAAGTTTGTATCCACTGGTCCTGGTGTTCCCCAGGGGTGCCCTAGTGGACAGTTGTTCACTGAGCTCCTGATGCACTTCTCTGATATAGCGATAAGCCGCTATCAAGAACCCTCTCAATCTTCTTTTCTTTAGGCTAAAGAGGCCCAGGTCCCTCAGCCTTTCCTTGTATGGCTTCCCTTGCAAGTCCCATATCATATGGGTAGCTCTTTTCTGGACCCTCTCAAGTTTTTCCACGTCCTTACTGAAGTGCAGTGCCCAGAACTGGACGCAGTACTCCAACTGCGGTCTGACCAGTACTGAGTACAGCCGGAGTATCTCAATGCTGCTTAGACTATTCCCTATGGTTACAGCCAGAATTTGGGGTTCAAATAAACCTCAAATTTACAAACACAGCACAAAGGAAACCACCCCATTTTTCTGTCTAAAGATAATGAATTTTGCCTGATTTCAGCGTGCCATCCAAGACTGTCCTATCTCCAGACCCAGGAGCCTCTGAGCCTTTCCCTTTCACTGGGTCCAGGCTCTCATTTAGTAGAAAGCTCCAAGCAGGTGAGTTGCACAATGCACATGGTGTTGTGTGTTGTTTGCTGCATCTCGCTCCAGTGCAGCTGGGGAGCCAAGGCTGTTTGAGTGGAGCTCTAGTGCCCTCGAGTGGGCAGTGCACTTCATGACACCTCTACAAACTAGGACACATCCAAGTAGGCAACTACACAAATCAATTCATTGCTTCCCAGACAGATTTTACAGCAGCTCATGGTCACTCCGGCTGTTCTCTCAGCTGCTAGTAAAAGCCCTTGCGGCTTGTGCTCCATGGATGGTCAGCCCAGGAGAACAACTGCTGACAGGAACCTCTGACTCCCTTCGTGGATCCTGACGGGGTTATGTAGGGCCAGGCAGTGCTCTGAAGTTCCCCCCGTCATTTAATCCAGTGTTATGTGACTGCCTGGCATGACCAGAGCATCGCATCTCACTCAAATGCTCCAAAATCGATGGTGCCTCTGTGGGGAGGGATCTGGAAGACATCACATTGTTGGATCAAGTAATTTGCAGTAGAGTTCCTTTCCTTCCCTCCCTGGCTGGACCTTGCATCTCCACTGGAGTTTCTTACTTCCGATTGCTAGCCGGAATCAGAACTGGGCAGCATCCTCCATCCCAGACTGGCACAGGGTCCCTGTCCCAGCCTCCTCTTATCAGAAACCGCAGCGATTCTCTATGTCCGCAGAGCACCTCTGTGTCCCCACAGCAGCTGGACATGTCGGAAGGTGCTTTGGGGGGAGTTGGGGTTTGGGCACCCCTTCTGTGCTCCAGCACAGTGCAGCCCACACTGGGAGGCTGGAGTAATGACAGAAGACAAGGGCACTTGCAGAAAGGAGGGGGTGGGGGCATAGGGGGTCCACAGCTCCTGAGGCGCTTGAAGTGGTGGGAAAACAGAAAGCCTTGTATGCAGATGAAAAGACGTAACCCCCTAAGCTGTAGCAACTGAAGTCAGCTGGCGGGGAAGAAGCTGAGCGTTTCAGCCCTATGGGAGTCCCAGGGTGAGGTGTGCCAAAAGGACTTGTAGCAGGACATATCAGCTTAGCTCAAGTGACCAGAAAATACCAGCCCAGCAAGGCCGTGGCTGGGGGCACCCCTTCAGCACCAACCAGCCCTCCCAAAGCACTCTGTAGCCCTAGGGTAGTGTGTGGTACCTCGCTGACAGGGACAGGGCAGCCACCACAAAGCGCTCTACAACCCTCGGCCTACAGGCAGGACACCAACACGCAACAAGACACCCATGCTTCCTGTCATAAGGCACTAGGGAGTCCTGCTCCTTTTAAGGACTGCAACTACCAGGGAGAGAGCCCTAGCAGTCAGTTGGCCCAGCTGCTGGTTACCAGGGCAGCCAGAATGAGTCAGTTGGCTCACACCTGCCAGCAGTCAGCTGACAGGAAGGGGCAGGGCCTGCTCATATATAAAACCCAGGGCTGAGGCCAGGAGGGCAGTTCCCTGCCAGCAGTCAAAGGAGAAGGATTCTCCAGGGAAGAAGTGCCTACTGATGTTGCAGCTACCTGATATGCTGCACCTAGGGCTAAGGGGGCTCTATGAGCTCCACAGGTACCCTTGCCTACTAGACACTTAGTGCTAGGGCTGAAAGCTGTTTCTCTTAAAGGGTTAGAGCACACCCTGATTTTTTGTATTATGTTATAGCCCAGGGCTTATATTTTGTTTGCTTTTGTATAACACCGGTGGTTTGGAAGAGGCTACTGGGGAAGGAGGAGGCCTCACTGGGGCCCTGCTATAGTGTAGGGGCCCCAGTGCTAGTGAGGGTGCTATTCAGGGGTGCACAGACCCCAGCACCAGCGTGGGCACCATGAGAGACGAGGCTGCAGTGACAACCTGAGGCCTCGGAAAACCAAGGCCTCAGAGGGATGCTGTGGAAGTACCATCTGTGAGGCTTGGGGCATGGTAAAGGGGTGGTTTGGAGCCATGCATCTAGCCCATAAGGCTGGGGTGTCCTGTGACATCTATTTTGGAACAGGACCCACAAGGGGTCCAGGAACCCACAGGGATCAAGGAAATCCATCCGGACTGTATCCAATGGGATGTGAAGGCAGCCTCCCTATATCATAAATCCATCAAGATGTGGTGGGCAAGACTAGAGGGTGCCCATCAGGCCAAACCGGCAAAGTCAAGGGGCTTTAGGGGTAACACGGCCATCCTTAGGGACCCCATCCCATGATGCTTCCAAGCTGGTAGGCTAAGCTCCATGCCTGCGAGTGACCCTGCGGAGGGAATGATCCTGCTGGGATGCATCACCATCACCTCAACAATAAAACTTCAGTACACAAAAGAGCCTTGAGAGTATCTTGCTGTGCCCAGGGTGCATAGGCGGAGGGAGAAAAAATGATTTGGGGGGGCTGAGCACATGAACGCACCCCCCTCCCCCGCAAATGGGGCACAGGAGAGAGCCGTGAGTGGCTTGTCAGGAGGGCGCCTGGCATGGGGAGGGAGTGGTGGCTCCTGCTGCTGCGTGCACCCTGGGAGGCATAGGGGTGTGTGCCCCTGGATTTGCATGTGGGGAGGCAGACTGCAGCTGTGGGCTGGGGTCGGGGCTATGCTGAGCTCTTCCCGGTGGGCTGCACTGCACTCAAGGTGAACGGCAGCAGTGTTGGAAGTGGGGAATCGGAGGTGCTACAGTGAATTTTGGGGTGGCTGCAGCCCCCCTTATAGTCCCCCTCCCAGTGCCACTGCTGCCCATCCCAAGCATAGCCCAACCCAGCCTCCCTGCTACTGGGAAGAGCCCAGCTTAGCCCCAGCCCCAGCCTGCAGCTGCAGCCCGCCTCACCCTGCGCAGATCCAGGGGCATACAACCATCCCCTCCCCACACTGGGCACCGCCGGACAAGCCACTCACAGCTCCGTCCCACACTCCAGCCCCAGCCCCAGCCCCATTCCCTCCCCACCCCTGCTGGGCTGTTTTGCGGCCCTACCGCTGCCCCATGTCTGGGGGGCTAAGCCCCATTAGCCCCCTGCCTCTTCCATTGCCTATGCTAGGGTCTGCTCCTGACATCCCCACTGCAGCACCTGCTGGCCCTTCACACATGGGAACCAAGAGGGTGAAACTTCCTGGGGTAGTGTATCACAGACCAAGGCACGGGCCCATGACATGTCACCCAGGTAATGTTAGCCTTGCAGTCCTGTCTCCTTCCCTGCTCTTTGAGCCAGAGGCTGAGCTCCCCATCCCACTGGTTATCAATTCATAGAAACAAACAAGGTGAGGCCAACAGGGGAGCTGGAGCTGAGGGCTTAGATTTGGGTTTGATAAGAGTAACTAATTGTATACACCGCTCCATGAATGAGCCAGACCTGCCCCAGGTGAGTGTACATGGGGTGAAATATTAACCCAGAACTACTCTGCTGAGAGAAGGGGGTTGCTTTACCAGGTCAGGGTTGTTTTACAAGCTCTTTCAGTCTCTGAGGACAAGGGGTCCGGTCTTCTCCCTATAGCTGTGCTCTCATACCAGCTTCTTCTGGGGTAGTTAATTCCACCTTTGAATCCAGATGTGCACACATCTATATTATGGTTGTATTAGTGATGTTGTAACCATGATGAACCAGGAATTATGCAAGAAGTTAGGATTTTTTAAGGGGTGCTTTCTTCTATTGGACACCCTGCATGGTTGGAATAACAAGTATTAATGACCCCCTCCTTTTTGATGGGTCTTGATCTCTCAGTAATCCACCTGTTTTCTTCTGCTAATTGTTTATCTGCTACCCCTGGGAATTTCCCTCCCTCTCCATTTTCACAGCTATACTCTCTGATCTTAACATTCACTGTGCTTGCTTGCTTGCTTCCCTCCTCAGACCTGATGAAGGATGTCTTACACTGGAAAGCTTATCTAACTTTATTCAGCCATGCTGTTGGTCCAATAGAGAAGATATCACACCAAAAGAATCCTTGCCTCTCACACCTCCATATGCAGGCACATGCATACACCCAGGTGCTTGCATACACCATGTGCTTGTCCTCGCTCCAATCCATTTCCTGCCCCCACACCCCTGCATTTGGCATGTGGCCAGCTTGGCCTTAGCTCCCCAGTGCTGTAGCTAGAGCAATGCTTGGAGCAGCGTTGTGAGCATGGCATGGTGAAGGGAGCTCATTAGAGTGGCTTCCCACTGCACACAGCTTAACCCAGTAGCTGTGGGGTTAAGACAAATCAGTGCTTGGGGTGAAGCCCTAGGGAGAAAAAAATCATTGAGGAGGTCTGCAGTTGCCACCCTCACACAGAGAGGACAGGAGTTTGGTATCCTTCTTCTTTGACAATCCCTTGCAGTTAAAGGTGATTGCCTTCCATGATCATTTTATTTGTGGGTCCAAAGGTGGCTGACAAGGCCAATCTGGGATCAAAAGACTCTGCTATAACTCAGGCACGTGCTTCCATGCGAGGTAGGTAGCTCTGGATTCTTGATTCAGTCTGCAACACATGGTTTCTGCCGCTTCTGCTTTTCCATCTCCTGTTGTTGTAAGAATGTTTCAAAGTACTAAGATCCTTGCAGCAGACATTTCCTCCTTTTGGGGTGGTCCTGGGTGATAATCTCCCACAAACTGATGTTGATATGCATTTTTTCAAGTTGGTCTTGGGGTTCTTGAAGTGCTTTCTCTGCCCTTCTCTTGACCATGTGCCTCGACTGGGCTGGGAGAATAAAACTTCTTCATGAGTCTGGAATTGAATATCTGAATGACATGGCCAGCCCAGTGAAGTTGGGTGATGTTGGATGATCAGCACCTCAATCCTCCTGGTGTTTGCTTGTGAGAGGAGGCTAATGTTGGTGTGCCTTTCTTCCCACTGCATTCAAAGGATCTTCCTCAGGCAGTGTTCATGGTACTTTTCCAATAACTTGAGGTGTCTCATGTATGTTGTCCACATCTCAGCTCCTTACAGGAAAGTGGGGATCACAAATGCTTAATAAACCACGAGCTTGGTTTCAGATCTGATGTTGCAAATGTCAAACACCGGTTTTCTCAAGTGTGCAAAGGCTGCATTTGCATAATTGGGGCAATGCTGGATTTCTTCATCACTGTCAGCCTTCTATGAGAAATGGCTTCTGAGGTCCAGGAAATGCTCAGTGTTTTCCAGAGTCTCACCCTAAATCTGAATTAGAGCTGGGGACTGCTTATTAAGGGCTTATTGATGGAAGATCTTCTGGGGCATTTTTATAGGTGTTCCAGGAGTTGGGAGGAGTGCTTTAATTAGAGCGGCTTTCAGGAGCCGCTCCAACTAAAGTGCCTGAAGTATCTTGTATATTCAGCATCCCGTGCTTCAAAACAGTGGCACGGGTGCTTTAACTAAAGTTTGTTTGATGAGCTTTAGTTAAAGTACCCCCACCACCATTTTGAAGCATGTGGACACTGAATATATGAGATGCTGAGGCTGCCAGAGCATGCTAATTAACACACTCCAGTAGACTCTGTAATCATGTCTGCTCCAACACTCTGTAATTACAGCGTGTCAAGCTAAGCGTCCCACATACATCTACAGGCACCCCTGAATGTTAAGTGTCAGTCCTATTTTCTTGTATGCCTCAGTAAAGATGTTTGCCTGAAGGTTTGTTTCTGAGTGAGCACAGATTAAAGCATCATCCGCATACTGGAGCTCAATGACTGAGATTGGGATGGTCTTAGTTTTGTCTCAGAGCTGGCCAAGATTAAACAGTTTACCATCCTTTCAGTAATTTAGGTCCACTGTGACTGGAAGCTTGTTGGTGATCAAAGAAGGCCGTGTAGAGAGGTTTATGTTGTTCCCTGTCATTTTTCCTGCAGCTGGCAATCTGTGAAGATCATGTCAGTTGTGCCTCAGTTGCACAGCACCTGAAAGAAGGAGACGGTATGAGACCTCTTAGAGTGGAATTTCCTTGATGGGCCTCCTATATCCACCATTTCATGGGTGAGGTCAGGACTATTCCCTCTGGCAGATATTCATGGGGGGTTTTAACAGCAATACTAGAGTCATGTAAAAACTGTGGTGAGTGTACCCTACACATGCCTCAGAGCAGGCCTTCAGGCGGTTTATGCAGAGTAGTAAATTTGATGCACATTAGAAAAAGCACCCTAATGCACATGTAAACATGCCCATTGTATTACCAAATACCCCGTAAGTACCACTTAGGCTTTTCAGAGACAAGACTAAAGCCCATCTATGATCGAGACTTCTTTGCAAGCTTAGATGCAGAATTAATGGACAGTTACAAATGCCTTAATGATTTCCCTTTTTGCACACCAAATGAAGATACAATTATATTTCCCAATAATCTTCCATTTCCTCTTAACAGGTAAGGTAAGTGACAGCAGAAAAAGAGGCAAGAGACAGGTCTATAACACAATCTTTAATTGTTTAAACTCCAAAGCAGCCTCCTTGGCTCTGCAGGGAACTAGCAGACCTCCTGCGTCTAAAAAGAAAGGCCTACAAAGGACGGAGGATGGGATCAACCTCCAAGGAGGAATAATCTGCACTGGTCCAAACCTGCAGAGAGTCAGAGAGCAAACCAGAAAAGCCAAGTCTGCAACAGAACTCCAACTGGCTACAAGGACAATAAAAAGTCCTTTTTTAATTATGTGGGGAGCTGGAGGAAACGCAAGGGCAACAGTGGACCCCTGCTAAACCAGATGGAACAGTTGACTACCAATGCCCAGGAAAAAGCCAACTTGCTAAATGGGTATTTTGCATCAGTCTTTCACCAGTCCCACGGGATGCCCCTGCCCATTATGAGATGGGAAGGCCTGGATGAGGGAGATTCCTTACCTTCCATCAATGCTGACCTTGTGAAAGAACACCTTGAGAGGCTGGACACCTTCAAATCAGCCAGCCGTGACAGCTTACACCCCAGGGTACTCAAGGAGCTGGTAAGCATCATAGCTCAGCCCCTGGCATGGATCTTTGAGAACATTTGGTGCTCTGGTGAAGTGCCCGAAGATTGGAAGAAGGCCAAGGTGGTGCCTATCTTCAAGAAAGGGAGGAAAGTGGATCCGGCTGACCTCTATCCCAGTGAAGATCCTAGAAAAGATTATCAAAGAGATCATTCTTGACAGACTGGCCAATGGCAAAATCCTGAGGGATAGCCAGCATGGGTTTGTCATGGGTAGGTCTTGCTTGACCAATCTTATTTCCTTTTACTACCAAGTGACCTATCGCCTGGACAAGGGGGAAGAGATTGATGTCATATATCTTGACTTAAAAACAGACTTCGATCTGGTCTCCCATGATCACCTTTTAGCAAAACTGGCCAACTGCGGCCTCGGCTTCACCACGTTCTGTTGGCTGGGGAACTGACTCCGTGGTTGGACCCAGAGGGTGGTAGTTGACAGAAGTCAATTGTCATAGTGCACTGTGACCAGTGGGGTCCCTCAAGGCTCTGTCCTTGGGTCTATATTATTCAACATCTTCATTAATGATGTGGACATTGGTGTCAGAAGTGGACTGGCCAAGTTCGCCCATGATACCAAACTTTGGGGTAAAGCATCCACACCTGAAGACAGGAGGGCGATCCAGGCTGACCTTGACAGGCTCAGGAAATGGGCAGATGAGAACCTGATGGTGTTTAATGCTGAAAAATGCAAGGTTCTCCACCTTGGGGGGAAAAACACGCAGCATGCTTATAGGCTTGACAGTGCTATGCTGGCTAGCACTACAGAGAAAGGGACTTGGGGGTCATGATTGACCACAAGATGAACATGAGCTTTCAGTGTGATGCTGCAGCTAGAAAATCGAGCAAAATGCTGGCTTGCATCCATAGATGCTTCTCAAGCAAATCCCAGGATGTCATTCCACCATTTTAAAAGGATGTGGAGAAGCTTGAGAGAGTCCAGAGGAGAGCCACGTGCATGATCAGAGGTCAGGAAAACAGACCTTATGATGAGAGGCTGAGAGCCATGGGGCTCTTCAGTCTGGAAAAGCGCAGGCTTAGGGCTGATCTGGTGGCCACCTATACGTTTATCAGGGGTGCTCATAAGGATCTGGGGGATGACTCTTCACCAGAGCGCCCCAAGGGATGACAAGATTGAATGGTCACAAACTCCTCCATGACCATTTCAGGCTGGACATAAGGAAGAATTTCTTTATTGCCCGAGCCCCCAAGGTCTGGAATAGCCTGCCGCCAGAGGTGGTTCAAGCACCTACTTTGAACATCTTCAAGAGATATTAGGATGTTTATCTTGCTGGGATCCTATGATCCCTGCTGACTTCCTGCCCCTGGGGCAGGGGGCTGGGCTCAATGATCTTC
>NW_017728916.1:3061955-3078369 GCF_001723895.1 Crocodylus porosus
GCAGCTGGAGTACTGCATCCAGTTTTGGGCTCCACAATTCAAAAAGGACGTGGAGAAGCTTGAGAGGGTGCAGAGGAGAGCCACGTGCATGATCAGAGGTCAGGAAAACAGACCTTATGGTGAGAGGCTGAGAGCTATGGGGCTTTTCAGCCTGAAAAAGCACAGGCTCAGGGGTGATCTGGTGGCTGCCTGTACGTTTATCAGGGGTGCTTACCATGATCTGGGGGAATGTCTGTTCACCAGAGCGCCCCAAGGGATGACAAGATTGAATGGTCACAAACTCTTCCATGACCGTTTCTGGTTGGACATAAGGAACAACTTCTTTATTGTCCAAGTCCCCAAGGTCTGGAATAGCCTGCCGCTGGAGGTGGTTCAAGCACCCACTTTGAACACCTTCAACAGACATTTGGATGTTTATCTTGCTGGCTCCCTGCCCCTGGGGAAGGGGGTGGACTCGAAGATCTTCCAAGGTCCCTTCCAGCCCTAATGTCTATGAAATCTGTGAAATATATAAGGATCAGCACTTGTCTCTGTCTAGCTACCTGCAACAGCACAATATAAGAGTCTCACTTTATACCAGCTGGGGGAGATATGGGAGGGAGGAGGAAAATGGCACACAGACTGGCAGCAAGTTGTCTTGAATTTGCTGAGGTCTTCCCCCTATTTACACCCAATATACATGTGTGGCTTATTTTAATCAGCATTCTGATTGGTGCTATTCAAATTTATTTGTTTCACTGAAACTTTAGGAACTGGACTGAACCAGTCTTCCTGTGGACTTGGCAGATGCCAGTTAGCTGGAGTCTATGTCCTTGTGAAAAGTACATTTCTGGGAGAGAGGACTTCTTATCTCTTTCCCTCACCACTGGGGAATGCTACGTGCCATGTTCTGTTTCTTTTACTTTGCTGACTAGGCCAGTTGTAACATCTGCAAAGGGTTCTTCTGAAACAGGCTTTGGGGCCTGCTTTAGCCACACTTTTGCAAATTGTGGGGAGCGGCCAAGGACGACACCACTGTAGCAAAGATTCTAGCTGACTACACCCAGCTCATTCATTATCAAAAGGCAAAACATCGGCTGTTACTTTTAGCTGCTTGGTACACACTTTTCTACAAAAACTGAATCTTGGCCTAGTCTAATATTAGTGACTTCACAGATAGACTTGATACTTAGATATTTTATTCTGCTTTCCCAGGCTACTCTTCATGATTTAAGTGCAAGCTTATTAATTAAGAATGGTATACCAGCTTAAGCACATAACATTCATAACTCAGGCTGTTGCTAGGCCCATTTGCACTGGTCAGTGTGGTCCACCACCTGAAATTGGGCCACAGAGGAAGTGACTGAATCTAGACCAGCAGTCAGGAAGATAGCAGCTCAAGTCCCCATTCTAGTAAATTTTTAATTATTTGTACAAAGTGGAGCAGCTCCAGCAGGAGAAAGCCTCATCCCACCACAGCCACCAGCCTGCTGACTGTGCCACTGGGGAGGGAGGGTCAAGGTCTCTTGTTTGAGCAAAGCAGAACAAGCTTGAACCTGAATCTCCAGCATCCTTTGAGAATGCCTTAAACGCTGGGCTCTTCTGCGATGGGATGAAGGTTTCTCCCTCTCTAGTTCTGACCATAAATTCCAGCCTGGGTCTCGAGCCCCTTTCCTGTCAACACTGGTAGGCACGTCCTCAGGAAAAAGACTAATTTTTGACAAATCAGCGTTTTCCAGTGAAAAACTGTGTGTTGAAAAATTCCTGGTGAGCTCTGCCCCAGGAGCACAGATGGAAAGCGACCTGTCCTACATCACAGAGGCAGCACGTGTCAGAATCGGAGTCAGACTCTGCAGTTCCTCCTTTCCCTGCTCTGCCCTTCAGACTACACCACCTCCCCTACACAAGCTGGGTACACTGTGTGCTTTATAGAGGAAAACAAGCCCAAAGCAACATCCAATGCTAAGATCCCACCCCTGAAGAACAGTTCTTCAGGGGTGCACTTCAGCACACAGACCAGGGTGTCAGAGCTGTTTAGAGCCACTGGGTGGCAATAGCAGCGAGGTGGTGCCCAGGCAGGAAGGGACTGGGCAAAGGAAGGTGAAGTCAGGGAGGTCTGGGCAAAGCAGGATGTGCTGGGGGGGAATCAGGGCAGAAGGGTGAAATGGAAAACTTGAGCTGAAGGCTAAATAAGCTGAGGCCCCCAAGCTTTTGTGCCTGCAGTTTCCTTCCCCCATCTCCCTTCTCTTTGCTTACACCTCCCCCACAAATCCTTTCACTCCCTGACCTGCTCTGACACAGCCCTTCCTGGCTGTATTAGCTCCCATCGCCTGCACCGCTGTTTGAATGATGATTTGTTTGACAATCTGTCTCCTACCTGTTTAAAAATGGCTCTAGCTGGCAAGCTCTGGTGTGCAACCCGCAGGGAAGGTGGTGCCTTATCAGTGTAGGGTGGGGCTCTCAGCACCAGCTTTCATGGTTGCTAATCCTCAGGCCTGACAGTTTATTTGGAAAAGGGAATGAAGGAGAAGCAAGTCCCCAAATTCTCTTCTCCTCACCTGCTAATGCACCTGTCCAAACGGCCACACCCCTTGCAGGGCCCCTTCAGTCCCAACTACAGGGCTTTTATCAGTCTCAAGATTTATTTTGGATGTTTGAGGATAAGATCTGGAGGACAAATTTTGAAGTGACCCTAAAGAGCACTGCACATATCTGATTCCTTTCCCCCTCCCCTCCTCCTGACGCACAGCTCTCCTTTCCTGGTGACTGGCATTGAATTACCAGAGCCTGGTCCAAGTGTGTGAAGTGCCCCCTGCCACTGTGGGTATGACTGCAACATGAGCCAAGGCTGCATCTCCATCTGATCTACTCAGACATGGCCACTGCTTCCTGGCTGTGGTATCTGGACACCGGGTGGAGGAGTATGTTGCCTGGTCACACTCATGACTGTTGCCAGACAACTTTACACAGCCCATGACCCAGCCAGTGCCACATCAGAGGCCCTTGCACAAGATACCTTTGCTGAGAGGATCTGTTCAATGTTCCCATCTCCTTATGAAGCAGCACTGGGGGACTGTGCTCTAGTATAACCCATTCCTCTGGTCTCTCCCATTCAGACTAAGGACAGACATTACACATTAACTGGTTTAAGTGATCAGAAACTGGTTTAAACCTGTAACAGAACAGGTGTTCAGTGCACATAAACCAGTTTGAAAATGGCTGAAACCAGTTTGAGATAAACCTGGTTGAATGTAGTATCAGACTTAACTGATTTGGGTCAAACCAGTTAAAGCAATGTCTGTCCCAAAGCCCTTGCTTGTTTAAGATAAACCAGACTCCCCCAGCATCCTGGCATGCTCTCTGGGCTGGGTGAGGCTTTCTGCTCCACAGTAGAGCTGGCCCCTCCCCTCCCCTCTGCTCCCTGGCTAGAGCTCGGGCAGAGACTGCAAGCAGCTTCCCCCTGTTCCCCCCTCTCCTCTCCCCACTCCCTGCTAAGCAGGTATCCATCTTCCCCTCTGCCTTACACAGACATCTCTCAGCATTAGCTAGCAGACGACATGCTGGCTGTGGTCGCGCTGTGGCAGATGGGACAAAGGCAAAATCAGCAGGTAGCTGGTAATGTCCCTGGTAATGTTGTTTTCTTAATGAACCGATAAACACTGAGTTAGGGGTGATAAACACTGTTATCAACTGCCTGCTGGGCTGATCAGAAGTGAGGGGGAGAGGGAACCCCTCCCTAATCACCACATCCTGCTGGGGCTTGGCCATGTCCCCCTCAACTCAGCACTGAGAAAGGGAAAGGAGGGCTGCTTTAGTGCCTCCTGGCTTCTAACCTGAGCCACTGCAGGCATGTGCTTACATTTCTCGGATGTCTGTATGATTTCAAAATTATTCAGGCTAGCCAAGTTAGACTAACCTGCAAAGACTAAACCAGTTCAGGCTCAGGCTTTTTGAATGTCTGTCCCTAGCCCCTGAGAGCACCACCCCAGGCTCTCTCTCAAAAGCGCTGCCTGGCACAGCAATCTCAAAATACCACCCAGGCCTAATAGTGCTCAGCAAGGTTTTATGGCCGAGGCAAATGCAAGGTTATGAATGTGTCCATCCCAGCACCACAGGAGCCTGCCTCTTTGGGTAGGATTAGCCTTTGCCCCCCACACTGCTTGTTTTTTGGCTCAGCATTAAAAGCCTCCCTCCTTCTGGGCACAAGGGTTGGGTCAGTGCCCCTATTCTCTGTATCTTGTAAAGCTGCTCTCAACCTAGTTTTGGGAGCTGTGGGAGAAAATATTATTTGTGGGGGACTGAGGGTGATTGCAGGGCAGGCACGCGCTTGTGGTGTTCAGCAGCAGCACTGGATGCGGTACTGTGGCAGTGGGACGTGGCAGTGGCATCGAATGTGTGAGGCGCTGTGGGACTGCAGTGCCATAGCAAAATTAGTTGGGGGTGCTAAGTCCCTTTAGCCTCAGCCTACCATCACCCATCCCTAGTGCCTTTCAACAGACCCTATGGGCAGGGCATCCTGACCACTCTCAGCTGCTGGACCTCTCTGTGTAAGGAAGGGTTATCCAGTGGCTGGAGATTTTACCCCAGGTAGGAGGTTGGTAGGGCCCTTCAGAAACAGGCAGACAGGTGCTTCTGCTGGACCAGGCCTCTGTACAGTAGGCATTGCCATGTCGAATGAGGTTCATAACAAACATTGTCACCGTGTGTAGGGAAGCACTTAAGGCTCCTTGCTGTGAGTCCAGATATGTGAGTTTAAGCCTTGCTCTGGTCTCCAATCAAAGGCTATTCCCCACCACGCCAGAGATAAATGGGTATTTGACTGGTCATGCTGGGGGGTTGAAGATGGCAGCATAAGGTATTAGCTACATCAGTCCCTTGCGTGCCATTGTCCATAGACACTATTGGGCATTTATACACATATCTTTTTGTCCCACAGCGTGTTGGAGACCAACCGATTCAGAGCAGACTCGATTAATCGAGTCTGCTCCATATGCAAGGTGACACACAGTGGGCTGTGCCACGTGCAGTTGTATAAGTGGTAAAATGCATGTCAGCATGCAGAAAATGGCAGCAGTGTACTTTTAAACTAAAGAACCTTTGAGGTGGTTTAGTTCAAAAGTGCATCGCCATCCTTTTCTTTACGCTGACATGCATTTCGCCACTTATACAACTGCAAGAATCACAGAGCCGAGCGCTTTTCAGAGAGCCTGGAGCTGAGGTGCTTGCTCATGTAAAAATGCCCATTGTGCCCAGTGGGCCACCCAGGTTCAGGTCAGACCTTTGACCTTTTTTGGCTTCCTCTAGTAACATCATTTCTGCAGTGTGATGTAGGTGCACAAAAAGTGAATCCAT
Source organism: Crocodylus porosus (assembly GCF_001723895.1). Classification (NCBI taxonomy): domain Eukaryota; kingdom Metazoa; phylum Chordata; order Crocodylia; family Crocodylidae; genus Crocodylus; species Crocodylus porosus. Next base: position 3,067,287 of record NW_017728916.1, read on the forward strand.
TTTAAGGATGAATCAATAGAAGCCCTAAATGAAAAACATAGGAGGTGACAGTGCTTCTCTACTTGACGTGGTTAGGCCTCATCTTCAGTATTATGTGCAGTTTAAGGCATTTTTAAAAGGACATGGAGAAGTTAGAGAGGGTCCAGAGGTGGGCAACAAAAATGATAAAGGGTTTGGTAGGCAAGTCATAGGAAGCAAAGTTAAAGGAGCCAGGCAAGTTCAGCTTCCAGAAAAAGCTCTTAAGAGGGGACATGATAGCAGCCTTCAAATATCTGAAGCACTGTCATAAAGAAGAGGGAAAACACCTTTTCTCTTTTGCTGCAGAGAGTCAGGCATGAACCAATGGCTTGGAGTTGCAGCAAAACAGGTTTAGAGTGGATATCAGGAAAAACTGCTGGAACAGTGAAGCAGTGGAATAGACTGCCTAGGGAAGCAGCTGAATCTCCATCATTCCCATGCTCCTGGGCTTTGGCTTCCACATGGGGTTGGGAGAGATTTTTCCCCCCCTCCTGCTGCCATGTGTCAGAAGAGGGATTGCTTTGTTGGGGAGTTGGGGTGGGGGGTTAAGCCTTCCTCAGAACCGTTGTGCATTGGCGGCAGCCAAGGCTGCGGATATTGACTGGAGTGTGTCAGTGCTCCTTCTGGGACTTAAACCAAGGGGTCCTGGCTACAGAGTCTTGCCCCTCTGATCAGGGTCAAGCTAATTGCCATATTTGTGGTCAGGAAGGAATTTTAGCCCATGGTCAGATTAGTGCAGACTGTATGGATTTTTCCTTCCTTTGTAGCAGGGGGACGTGGTCAGGTTCCTGGGATCTCTCCAATGTATTTTAACATTTACAGCAGCCAGGCTTTGGCCACCGTGGCCCCCCTGTTCTACCTGTGGCAGATCAGGGTGCTGTGTCCTGCATTGGGTCAGAGTAGATTGTGTTATTTTTCCAGGAGATTAGACCATGGATTTGTATAGGGTGATTTGGATAGGGATGATCCTGCCTCAGGCAGAGGGTTAGACTAGATGACTTCTCAAGGTCCCTTCCAGCCCTTCTGCTCTATGATTATCTATGATTCTGTGATATAAGGATAATTGCCTCATGGTCACATCCTGGGGTGTTTCTGAGGGGGTTGGGTAAAGCATGGGTGTTCTGCGGGGCCAGGGTTTTATACTGCATCAGCCCTACTGCTTGGGCCTCTTGCCTGCTTTCCACTTTGATCCCTGCTTCCAGGTTAGGGCCAGAAAATGTCCCTCTGCCCTGGAGAGCTATCTCCCTGAATGAATGGGCATTATGCCTCTCCTGAGTTTCCCTGTCACATAGCAGACAGGTCTTCATCTTACCTCCCACCACAGCTTAATGCAGTCTTCTCCTATTGCAGCTGGCCAGCAAACTCTCCCAGTCCCAGAGGCATAAAATCCCAGCAATCACCAGCTCCCAATACAATTCATGCCCCAGTCCAGGTGCTTTCAGGAGCATTGCATGCTAGCTGTTCCATTTGTCTCCAAACACCCTGTGTCTAGGGTTCACATGTTGGTAGCCACTCCAACGCTAACCCCTTTGCCACCATGTTGACTTCTTCTGTGCCAGTCCTGCACAATTCCCAGCCCCCATAGACAAGCCCAGATGAACAGGAGTTTCTTTCCTTGAGTTATTAAAGGAAGGGGAGGAAAGGCCCCAGCAGAGCTTGGAGAGAGCTGTCAGGCCAGGCTTAGGAGTGAAATATTGCTGCTTGGGCTTTATCAGCTTGCTAATCTCCTTGGGCTGAAAGGCAAGACCTGATAAAGGGCCTGGCAGTTCCAGCAGGCCCTGGATGTTCTGCAGCAGCCCTGGGAACAATGGAAACTCTATTCCTGCTGCTATTGCTTGGTAAATATAGGGAGATCCCAGCCCAGCAGACAGGGAGAGCTGGAACTGTGACAAGGGGCTGAGTCTGCACCCAGGGGAAGGAAGGCAGGAGTAGCGCCTGCTGCCCGTGGAGATGTGACAGGAAAGGAAACTCCTTTTCCCCCCCAAGAACCATTTCAGGTAGTCTTTACCCCTGTGCTGCAGCAGGGTGATGGATGTGTTATATGGGTTTCCTTTCAGATGCCAACACACATCACATCTTTCTTTGAGACCCGACTAGCCCAGTCCAAGGGACGTCTTACCCCCAAGCTCAGTGAAATAAGTCTGCTCCTGTTCTGGGGCTGGGCTGTTCCAAATGGTCAAATCCTGGCTCCCTGAGCAAGGTGTGGGAAGGGGGCATGCATGGCAGCATGGCAGGGGGTGACATCTAGTAACTAGTGGTTCCCTGCCCTTTGTGTGTCCTCTGTACTTATCCCTGGAGTTCATACAACAAACTGGGCCCCAAATCTGCCCCAATCTGCTGGTGATTCATGTTGGCTTTTCAAAGAGGCTGTTTATTTTAGCAGATGCCCTAACCAGGAAGCACCAGGTGCTGTTTACATGGGGCTTTGGCTGCACCCAGGTTTCTGCAGAACAGAAAGGAGCCAACCCGGCAGGAGAAAAGCAGCCTAATTTATCACATGGACTGAATGGAGAATTAACCCTCTGAGGCTTGGATTACTGCAGGAGAAAGAGACCATTAGCTGCAGAGAGGGGAGCCTGTCACCCAGAAAAGCCGTACTGGTGATGCTCCACGGGAAGCCCTGCCTTTTAGTGTCCCCACTCCATACTCACAGTGCAGTGCTGGGGCTTCTCTGTCTGCCCCCTCCCCCTGCCCTGAGCTCTGCTCCCCAGCCCAGTGCTTGCCAGGCCATCACAACAGAGCTCTTCTCTTCCCCACACCTAGGCTTTTCTCCACGCCGGGCCCTACGCTTGAGGTACAGGAGTTGCTCTGTGTCCTGTGGACACTTCCCTAATGGCACTAGTGTTTTATTCCTGAGAGCTCTAGGCAAGAAGAACCTCTGCAGAGTACCCTCAGTTCTTGTGGGAAGAGTCACAGGACCAGAGAGGAGGTCCCAGATGAGTGCTGCAAAGGGCCATTGAAGAGAAATCCCTGCCATGGCCATGTAGCAGGGAGAGTGCAGGAACAGAGGAAAAAAGCCCAGAATGAGCTGTGAGTGGGAGTCAGAGAAAGATGTGTGGGAGGCAGGCAGCAGCATCCAAGGTAGCAGAAAGGCACAGAGAGAGGAAAACTCCTAGTGCAGAGATGGTGAAAACAGGTATGCGTGCATGTGTGTCTGAGCTGTGCACGTGCAGATATCACTCTGAGCAGCTGTCTGTGTGCACGCGGTGTGCATGTGTAGAAACAGCACATGTGCATGCAGATGGACTCTGAGCACATCTCTGTATCCATATGCCTGCTTTGTATGAATAGTAAAGGTACATGCCTCTGTATACTTGTGTGCATTGTGTGCATGTACATGCATGTGTACTTATATTACTCCATATGTCTGCTGTGTCACTCCATATGCCTGCTGTTTGTGTGCATGCCCTCAGTATGTGTGGTGCTGCATATGCTACACATGCTGCATATGCAGATGCTGCATATGCTACACATGCATACATGTGCTGTGTGTGCATATAGGTACTATGTGTGCACATCTGCAGGTACACTTATCTGCAGGGGTGGTATAGAATAAAAAGGAAAGTTTCTGAAAGTAACTGGAGACAATATCAGTGAGGAATTAGGTACATAAGGAAGGTGCAATGAGGATCGGAGACAGCTGGGCCCTCAGCCTCTCCTGCCTCTGCCTCCCACCATGCCACACCGTACTGGGGACAGTGCCACAAGGAAAGTCACTCAGCAGCAGCATGGAGCTCTGACTTGGGGGAAGGGGTGTAGGTTGTGCCTGTGTTGGTCTCAGGACACAGGCAGACAAGGTTCTTTGGGTGAATCTGATATCTTTAATTAGACCAACTTAAATAGTTGGGAAAAAATGCCAAGACTTAGGGACAGACACTTGTGCTGGTCTGGGAAGCCCACAAGAGGGCAGCAGAGTGTAAGAAACGTCTCCTGTGTCCATCCTGCAGGGTGGGAGAAGACAGGAGATTTCTGCAGTGGCTCCAGGATTTGCCTCTGCACCGGCTTCAGCAGCACTGCGGGGCAGGTCCAGCTCTTTTCTGTTACTAAAGACAGTCTCTCTTCACACATTTCCACTTTCCCTTTCTAAACCACCTTTGTTTCGCTGTTGAGTTTTACTTTTAATTTAGCAACGTCAGTGCAAATTCTTGTTTATAATCCCAGGGAAATGTCTGTGCTTTGCATGGGAGGGGAAAGGCCTCGGAAGCACACAGGGAGGTTCAGGGAGCCAATGTTCTGTCTCCAGCAGCTCTCCTGCCTGCTGCATCCCCAGAGCCCCACGATGGGTAACTCTGTGCCATCTTCACCCTCAGAGTCCAGCATTCCTTGCTGGGGGGATTTTCTACCTAGTTCTCAGCCTAAAGGGACTGTACTTGGGCTAGATGGTCTGCCTCCCTGATGCTGCTGCAGATCAGCACTGAGAGGGAGCAAACACATCTCTGCTTGCTGGTCACACAGCTGTGCTCACAGAGGGGCTGGAGATGGAAGGAAAGTAGTTGGCTTTGCACTTTGAGTCCAGGTTCCTCATGGGTGAGGAGATCTAACAGGTAGATGCTAGTTCTGCTGTTCACTGAGCTTGATGCCAGGTTCCTCAGGCAAGCAGACAGCTTCACAGCAGAATCCAGCTGCTGCTTGAGCCCTGGCTGTATGCAGAGACAGTCTTGCTAGCTGAAAAGATTGTGTCAGGGTAATGTGGGTGCAACCCAGAGGCTGTGGGATCTGAAACCCTTGTCGGTGGGTTTCAGTTCCACCCACGATGCCAGGACAGTGCTGGGCTCCTGCTGCCAGTGGGTAGCAGGAAGGTGTCTGAGCTGGCCCTTTATGATCTCTCAGCAGCCCACCCCATGAGAAGGCTATAGACCCAGCCAGAAAGACCTGGTGTGGATCCTGTTGTGCTCCTGCTTTCTGTCCAGAAGCCCCCAAAGGGGAGTGCTGTGCTGCTCCTTCATCCCAAGGGCCCTTTTGGGCAGGGGTGCTGGGGTCCATCACCTGCCCTCTGTCCCACACAGGCAAACAGTGGAGCAGGACACACCACCCCATCAAGTCCAAAGACGCTGGGCTTCCTCAGTCCCTGCTTAAGACATGGGCCTCGGTGAGAGCTCAGTTCAAATGAAGTGGAGATGAGCTTTACTGGATATGGAAAATATATGGAAAGAGACTGGAGGCCAGACCTGCTCCTCATGAGATTGACTCACCTGCTGGGATCAGTCAGAGAAGCAACCTATGATGTTCCCATTTACCTCTGAGTGGAGAGAAATGTGAGAGCTCCTTCCATCCACAGGGGTGGTTCCTAGTAACTGAGTGAGCTCCATCTCCCCCTAAGCAGTGACACATTCATGAAACTCAGCATATTTCTATCACTGCTGGACAAAATGTTCCTCCTTCCTGGCCTAGACCAACACCCACCTCCTGGGTCCTGGGAGGGGTAGGAATAGCCAAAGGAACATTGCTCACTAGGGATACCAGATAAATTGCTAGCACATAGTTTTTTACCCTCCACAAGTGGTTCCTTTCAGCTGATCCCTGTGCTATCTATGGCAGTCCCAGTGCATCACCTCAGAGTCTCACAACATGGTCAAATGGGCCAGCAGAAAAATTCCCTCAGATAAGCCTAGCCGATTCAAGGGGTCAGTACTCAGTGTTGGTATACAATCATAACAGGTTGTATGATTGTGTACATCATACAACCTGCTGGGGTCAGTGGTCCAGAGCCTGGTGGAAAAAAGAAGAAAATCCTTGAGTCCAACACCTAAGAAGCTTCTCAAACTAATGGCAACAGACCCTGCCCAACCTGCAGGCCAGCAAGAAAGGAGCACTACAAGAGTATCACTATGAAAAGACGACGTAACAGTGAGTCCAGCTCCAATTCAAAAGGGTGCTTGATTCCAACAGAAAGCATGTGGCAACCTTCTGCAGTGACCAAGGCAAACAGCAGACCTTCCCCTGGGGGCAGACCCCAGGGAGAAATAGAGCCTTTCTTCCCAAAGCCAAGACAGACAATGATTCTCTTTCTTGGGAACAACCAGGTGCTATGCACTGACAGGCCGCTGCAGGAGGAACTGTTTTCAGATGGAGAAGTGACTGTGTGGAAAGCTGGGGAGGCCAGGGACAGCAGCTGCTGGCCAATGTCTAGGGAAATACAGAATACACTTCTGATCAGCTGGAAGGTGTGGCTTGTGTCCCCTGATCTCCATTCCCAACATCTCCAGTGGTGAGTTTTGGCTACTGGCTGTAGTGATCTGGGGTGGCTAGGAGTGACTGGTGCTAGGGCTGATAAGCATTTGGTTGTAGAAGAACATTAAAAAGTAATAGTCACTAGAGTCCAAGACCATGACACTATGTCACATGGTGGCACCGACTTGCTTGTAACCTTCATCCTGTACAGTGACTAAGCTCAGGATGTACAAATCAGTCTCTTGCCAATGCTCCCCTGACACAGAGGAGAAAAATGCACAGCCCCCCCCCCCCCCCCCCCCGGCCTGCTGGTGCAAACAGAGAGGAGGATGTTGGTTCTGCCAATTTAGCTGCAGTCCCAAATGCCAAATTGAATATGCACGTGTGGTTCCCCCCCCTTCCCTCCCCCGCAGCAGCCCCTTGCCCCACCAGATCTTCAAAGCCAGAGACCTGGCAGCCATTCTGAAACCTGGGCAGGGCTTCTATGGCATAGCTTGGCATAGAGCTCAAAGGCTTGATTAGCAACATCTGCTTTTGTAGGATATAAAACTTGTTCCCTTGTCCCCTCCCTCCCCTCTGAGCACTCACAGCTGGAAGCAGCATGGTGCATCAGCTAGCAGTATCGAGGAAGGCCCATTAGCTCATAGCAAAGTCCCCTGATACCAGGCAGACAAGGAGAGAAGGAAAATTCATATGCTGCCTGGAGGAGGAGCAGCCTCACAGAGGGATCCCCAGGTCCCACAAAGTTAAAGCCCATAATAGCATAGAGGCCAGGCCTGTAACTGAGCTGAGAGAGTCTGTGCTCGGGTAAGGTGGCCTTGTGGGGCTCTGCAGAGGTCTCTAGCCTGACTGAGCCTGGAGAAACAGGCGCCAAGTCTTCCTCAGCCAAGTTGGGATGATAGGTCTGCAAGGAGGCAGGGTCCGGGGAGAAACCCCTGGAAACCACAGAACAAAGCAAGGTGGGGGCTTGAAAGCAGGACTTGGAGACCAGGGAGTGAACAGGCCAGGCACTAGCTGGCTGTTTGCTGCCCGGCTTGGGAAAAACTAATGTCCCTCCATCCTAGAGCTCTATAAGATGAATGCCAGAGGCCTCTTTTTTCCCCTCTTCCCCTCCAGGAGGCAGGTCATTATTTTTATCACCAAGAAGAGAGGGGAAGTGGCTTGCCCAGGTCACACAGTCAGTCAGTGGTGGAGCTGGGATGCACAGATGGCAGTCCTTGCCTCCCCCACAGTGCTGGGATATAGTAGGACTCAGCAGAGATGAAGCAAAGCAAAAATCCCTTTTTGGGGTGGGTGAGGACGTTGCTGCCCCCCTCCCCACTCCAGCCTTCTGGGCAGGAGGACCTGTAGAAAGAAACCCTTCTCTCTGCCCCTACAGCAGGAGACATAAGCCTCATGAACATGGTCCTTTCAGGTCACCCTGCTTAGGTGCAATCTGTGATTGACTGTGTTCCATCCACCTTCATTGCACCCCGTTTAAGTAACATTCCCAAGGCCTTTTAATAACAGCTCCCTAAACTATGCCCAGATTGCCTCTGGTTGTGACAGAAAAGCAGAACGGTTGGGACTGGGACAATGATAGTGTCCTTCATTTCCCTAGGACATAGTGTTGCCCCTGTCGGTGGTCTCCTTCCCCCTCTGAGGGTGTCCCAGGAGCAGCAGGCAGAGCCCAGCCCAGCCCTGGTAATCTCCATGGAGAGGTGCCAAGGCAAATTGCTTGGTCACATCCCAGGTTTGACCTGAAATCAAAGCAAAAAAGCTGTTGCAGGCTGGGGAGGGGAAATCCTTCTCCTTAATCAACAGTGATTAGAAGCCTTTGCTGAAGGAAATCCTTGAAGTATGCTGCTAGGCATCAGGCACATTGACTCCCATCAAAGAAATGAAGTTATCTATGGGGGTGGGAGCAGAGAGGAGAACCAGCTTTTCTCATGCAAATATAAAACAGAAATTGAAATGAAAGCCTCCCTCATCAATAATACAATAAAGGGAGAGGGAGAGATAACAGGAAACCAGCCAGATAACAGGCAGTAAGCAAAGCCCCAGACAGCTTAGCCACACCCTGCTCCTGAACCCAGCACAGCTCAGGTCTGGGGTGACAAAAGCTTGTAGGGCCTCACTCAGCCAGTGTCCTCCTCCCACCATGTGGGCAGGCTCCTCCTGTCACTCATAGCATGAGCGTTTCTGCCTTGCTCTGCTGGAGGGCAGTCAAGAAGGCTCTTACCCTGCTTCAGTCGGGATCCTAGGGGCTCCTCCCTGCTCTCCCCTTTCCCGCACCCAGTCTGCAACCAGATTGGGAGCCCCGTTGACACCAGCTGTAACACTCTGTGTTCTAGATGGGGCATGTCCCCAGCTCCTGTTAAAGTCTAAGATAGCTGAGACATCAGCCTAGTCCTGGATTCCTGTTAACAGCTGGTCCCAGCTCTATCACAAGACAGCCATGTTGTAACCAACTCCCTGATGCCATAGCAGAGCGCTCCGAAGAGGAAGACTTGGGAATGTCAGTCCAACATCTACAGAAATCAGATCCAAACCCTAAGGCAAGTGCTACAAATATCAGAGGTCACAATTGCAAAATGATGTGAAACTACAGAGATGACAGGGAGTGCCAGCAAATGCAAAAGAAAAAGTGAGAGTTCAAGGGTTCAGGGACCTCTGGCCATTCAGATAGCCCAGTGAGGAGCACAGTATGGCTATATTGGAAGGTATTAATGTTGGCTCTCTCTCCCAGACCAGTAAAAGTCAGTGCATGCCCTTTAGACTGAATGACAGAGCATTTCCTTTGTTTAGTAGTGTTAGAGTGATGTTGTAGCCGTGATGGTCCAGAAATGATGCAAGAGCCAAGGATTTTTGTGGGTGACATCTTTTACTGGACAAGCTGCACAGCTGGGATAGTTAGACGAGCTTTCAAATGTGAGACATTCAAAAGCTTGTCTAACTCTAGCCCAACTATGCAGTTAGTCCAAGAAAGTATATCACCCCAAGAAATCCTTGCCCCCTTTTTATAACAGCTGAACAACAGAAGCTTTCACCCGAGGAACAGGTCAGCAAGTTAAAGCTCGGGTAGAAGCTATGCTATGTAGCCTAAGGGGTTTCCCTGGAGACTGATTGCAAAAGCAAGGGCATGGATTGGTTGCAGCTGCAGGTGTCTGTGTGAGAAAGGAACAGGAAAACCAGCAAAGAGCAGTGAGGGGAGCTAGGTGAATAATGGCGTTGTTGGTCTGCTAGCCAAACCAAAACATGAAAGTAAATATTTTCAGGTCAGCCCAAGATGAAAAGGCTTGTTTTTTTCTCAACAAAATGAAAGAAACAAACCCCAAAACAGAAAAATGTGCTTTGGATTAGCCAAAATGTCTTGTTTGAACTATATATTTCCCTCCCATTCAGGATTTAAAAAAAAAAATGTTTTTCATTAAGTCTTAAATTCAGGCAAACTTTATCTTGAAATATCATTTCAAAGCAAAAATTCTATATCCATGCAGGGCAAAAATAAATTCCATATCCATGTGCCCCCCCCCCCGTTTTTTCCAGCCCCACCAAGACATGATTTTAGACATACACCCTCACCTGTTCCTTTTTCCTCCATCTGATCTGCTCCTTCCAAAGAACGTGACATTCCCCTGGAGCTTAGGTAGAGGTCAGGTGTGTTCTGACCTCAGCCATCAGCAAGGCTCTGCCTTTTAGGAGCAAGCTTTTTGGAAGCTTTCCTCTCCTTGGGCTGTAACCATGTTGTGGTGGAGACGCTTGTGTGTTCCAGTGACCCCCAGGGCTGTGTTATCTGGAGTTTTGTACTCCTGGTAGGGTCTCCCTTGGTGAACAGGTTTGAGGCAAGGTCCTAGTCTAAGCATGGTCCAAACCCCTGAAGACCCCAATGGCGGAACAGGCATACTTAAGGACCACCTGGTTCTCTGTGGCTGTGAAGACAGACAAGGCCTGCAGCGGGATGGAGGTCTCCAGTTGTCTTGGACATCCTTGCCACTGGGTTCAGGGCTCCTTCTTGTCAAGTATGTGTAGTTGTCACTTGTGCGCTGACTTCCCCATGTTAAAACATGTCATGCACAGGCCTCTGTCAGGGATGTTAACATCTCCCACAAACCAAGTCCTGTGGCAATGGATGAGTGGTGGTAGGAACAGGAACAGTGATCTCTGGGAGTCCCTAGTCACAAATCTTCATGTAGGTAGCAGTCGTGTGACTGTCATTTTGTACTTACCAGGACAGAAGTACAATTCGGCAGCTGCAGCTATGACTGAGCAGTCCTCTTTAGGATTCCCTCTGTTCACCCTGACTGGGGAAGGGGTTAGGAAAGGTGCCCTAAACATAGGCTCTCTCAAACCCTCCTGGCTGGACTGCTGCATCCAGTGGGATCACGCTACCTGCGGCTAAAACCAAAATAAAGTACGGAAATTCGCTCGTGGAATGTCCGCGCTCTCGAGGGCTCCCCAAACAGCGAGTGTCCTGGAAGAACCACCAGAGCAGCCAGAGAACTGGCAGGATATGCCACCAATATTGCTGCCCTAAATGAGACCTGCTGGGCAGATGAAGGCCAACTGAAAGAAGGAGGTGGCTACACCTCTTTTTGGAAAGGAAAGTTACCTAAAGAGAGGAGCATTCATGAGGTTGGCTTTGCCATCAAGAACAAGGTTGTTAGTCAGCTTTCAGAACTCCCCGCGGGCATTAACGAACACCTTATGACTCCACCAGGCCTGTGGGAAGCGGCTAGTATTCGCTTCAGATTCAGATTTGGCTGATTCAGGGGACAGTGATTTGAATCACTGTCCCAAATTAATTCAGCTGAATCTGATTCAGCCAGGCCCTTCCCACACAGCCCAGCAATGGCTGCCCTGCCTGCCCCAGCTCCTGGCACTTGTTAAAAAAAAGCCTCGACTCAGCAAGTGC
>NW_017728916.1:3078902-3081611 GCF_001723895.1 Crocodylus porosus
CTCCCCCAGCCTTCCCCCCCCAACCCTAGTACCAGCTCGAAGTTGGCCACAGCTCCGTGCTGCAGTCAGGGGGGACTGCCTGAATCATCAAAGCCCTGTGAATCTTTTCCAAAGATTCAGATACGTTTGAATCGATTCAGACCTTTTGACCGATCTCCTGACTCGATTTGGCTTCAGAGATTCAGGCCAAATCTCCTCTGAATCAAATAAGCACCCGAAGCTTTGCACAGCCCTACTCTCCACCTCAAGCTCAGTAACAACTATTATGCAACAGTCATCAATGCATATGGCCTCATACTTGACAATGAAGAAGTCAACAAGGAACAGTTCTACTGTACTCTTGACACAGTCCTGACTGCCACTGCCAAGGAGGACAAGCTCATCCTTATGGGTAACTTCAACACAAGAGTTGAGCAACACTCCAAACTCTGGAGTGGTACCACTGGGAAGGAGGGGGTGGGGAAAGTCTATTCCAATGGTATCCTTCTTCTCAGCAGATGTGTAGAGCATGACTTGCTCATCATGAATACTGTCTTTAGATAGAGTGATAACTATAAGACCACTTGGAAACACCCACGCTCCAATCGCTGGCACCTTCTTGACTATATTATTGTCAGAGCCCATGATCATACTGATGTCTGTATTACCCAAGTCCTGAGAGGTGCAAATGACTGTTGGATGCATTTAGTCAGAGCAATCACATGCAGCTTGCACCACACTACCACAAACAACCGAAAGGAATGCGAAAGAGATTTAACGTCAAGGTACTCCAGGACCAAGCTAAGTATGAGGGTCTTCAGCAATGCCTTACTGAGAAGTTCCCTGACCTATCTGATGATATTAAGGACATCCAGGCACACTGGGAAGAACTTAAGAATGTTATTCAGAAGGCCTGGGCTGAATCAACTGGATACTCCCAAGACAGGTTTGATGAGAATAACACCTATCCATCAGAAGAAAACCTATCCATCAGAAAAAAACCTTATTCTGCAGCTGGCAAAATTAACCTTCCAACCAGCAAAAATTGAGAGGCTTACCACCAGCTTAAAACAGTAGTTCAGAGAAGGCTACAGAACATCAAGAACTAGTGGTGGCAAGCGAAGGACATGGAGATCCAGAGTTTCACTGATCAACACAGTGCTTCTTTCAAGCAATAAAAGCCATCTACAAGCCACATTCCACTGGCCCAACCCCCTTGCAATCACAGGACAGCTCCAGTCTTCTCACAGATAGTGTATGCATCAAACAATGTTGGCAGAAGCACGTCAAGATTCTACTCAGCCATGAATCTGAGGTCTCAGCTGCCACCATTGAGTCCATCCCTCAACACCCACTAATAGAATCTCTTGCCGATCCCCTATTCTTCAAGGAAATCTGGTGTGCCATCACTCAGACCAAGAACAATAAGGAACCAGAACCAGATGGCATTCCCTCAGAGGTCATCAAAGCTGGTGGATCAGCGCTAGTGCAAAAACTTCACCAACTTCTCATCAAAATACGGGTTAATGAGGAAGCTCCACCTGACTGAATGCCAGCATTGTGACCATCTTCAAGAAAGTCAGTGCATGGGAACTACCAAAGCATTGCCTTCCTCTCTGTTGCCAGGAAGATTCTTACTCATATCCTTCTGAATTGCCTCCTCCCCCTTGCTGAAGATTTCCTTCCAGAATCTCAGTGTGGCTTTAGACCGTCATGGGGTACCACCAACATGATTTTTGTTGCATGACAAATCCAGGAGAAGTATAGAAAGCAACACCAGAAGCTGTTTATGGCATTTATTGACCTAATCAAGGCCTTTGACTCCATCAATTGTGAAGCCTTATGGAAGATGCTGGCTAGGTTTCATTGTCCACTGAAGTTCTTCAGCATCCTCAGGGCACTCCATGATGGGATGACTGCCATGGTCCTTTTCAATGGATCAGAGACAGGCCCATTTACCATCCATATTGGTGTTAAGCAGGGCTGCATCATCACCCCAACCCTTTTCTCCATCTATCTTGGCATAATTTTGAGTCTCATATGTAACCAGCTTCCTCCTAGAATTGAGGTTGAGTATCGAATGAATGGTCAGCTTTTCAACCTGCAGCACCTTCACGGCAAAACAAAAGTTACCAAGACTGGCATGACCAATTTTCAGTACGCTGATGACTGTGTTATCCTTGTACACACTGAGACCAATCTGCAGTCCACCTCTGACCTTTTTTTCAAGTGCCTATCATAGCCTGGGACTCTCTCAATATTGGGAAGACCAAGGTGCTCCATAAGCCTGCCCCAGCACAAGCTGTCTCCCTTCCCCCACAAATTACCATTGGTGGAGAACCCCTGAAAAACATTGAGTATTTCCCATACCTTGGCAGCCACCTCTCCCAGTCAGTCTTGATGTAAAAATTGAACATATGATTCACTGTGCCAGCATATTCTTCAGTAAGCTGCTTTGCCATGTCTTTACCGACTGAGATCTGCAAATGGAAACTAAGATTCTGGTTTACCATGCAGTGGTTATCTGCTGGTGTGAGATGATCCTAAACATTTGTCTTTTTGTCTAGCTCCACCAGAAGAAAATCAGGGGGCAGCAGGGCAGGCCTAATGAGGAGAGGCTACGGGACCTGAACCTGTTCAGCCTTCAGAAGAGAAGGCTGAGGGGGGATCTAGTGGCCTGTTACAAACTAGTCAGGGGGGATCAGCAGGCATTGGGGAAGTCCCTGTTCC
>NW_017728916.1:3082551-3091695 GCF_001723895.1 Crocodylus porosus
GGGCTCCGTCTGGGTGGCCGTCTCTGAGGCGCCCAGTGGGGGGGCCGCAGAGCCCGAGGGGACCAGCTTTTCCCTCCCTCTTGCCCTGTGGAGGGCCAGACAAGGGCCTATGTCCTCCTCTGTTCTATCCAGACAGTGGATCAACAGCCTTGATGATAAGAGAGACTGCCATTTGACAAGGGTGTCTGCAGTGAGATAAGAATCAATCAGAGAGGGATCATGAGCAGCTGCACAACCAGTTGCAGAACACAATGGGGGGAGGAGGCAGAGAAGACACACGTGCGCGCACACACACACACACTCTGTAGTGATAGAAGTTGTAATTTAAAGATACCCCTAACTAAGGAGACTGAGAACATTTGTAATTGTGAAATGGTCCCTCAGTTAAGTAGCTAGTCAGAGAAACCAAGAGATTGCAGAGGTTTGTCTACAGCTCCACAAATAAAGGTTATTATTAATTCTTCTCATTTGTGTATGGTTGTGCTTATTGAACCTGGTGATCACTATGCATCACTACATACTCACAGAGCCCTGCAAGGAGGCAGGTGTTCAGGATGCAAAATGGTCCTCTGTATCTCCCTGGCAGAGCTGCAGGGCCAAAAGAAGGCAGTCAGCCCAGACTGCTCCCCACTGCAAGAGATGTCTCAGAGAAATCCTGCCACAGTCACTTTGGCAATGAAAGGAGCTACTTATGAAGGCCTTAAAGCCTCATGATAAGTTCTTCTCACTTTTCACCCCCTCTCCCACCTTTTCTGAGGGTGCTGGTCATCAGCTTGTTTTTTACATAAATGATATGATTTTTAAGGTAAAATCCTAAAAGGCTGGTCCAGGGGGAAATTGTCATATGTACTGGGACAAGTGATCCTGAGCTGCTGGGTCTCCAGAGAGGAGTGGAGGGTGGATGTTTGCACAGTGGAAAGAAGCTCCCACTACAAGAGCCCTCTCTTTATGTTCTCTACCGCACTGGTTTCCTACCCAGTCTGCTGGGAAAGACCAACCCCCTGGGCTGTTGTGAGTCAGAGGGGCTAGGTTGGCTGGGATGCACTGCCCAGGTCAAGCAAGCTCCAAGCTTCCTCCTCCTCATGTTTGAGTGTGCAGGGTTTTGTCTGCCTTATACTGTTCCCCCCTGAAAAGTGGCTTTGTGCCACCGTGTGGTGAGGTGCCCAGTTTATTGTGCTGTACTTGTTTCCAGAGCAAATGGGTTCATTTTACTAGTAACAACATGAGAGAAATACTTTTCAACCTGCCAGAAATCCTGAGTCCAGGTTTGCCCAAGGCTGCCCCACACAACGCCAGAGCCTTCACTGGGGGTGCACAGGTGTAACTGAGGGAGCCTGGGCTAGATCTCTGCTGGTATAAATCAGCACAGCTCCATATATGTCAGCAGAGCTTGGCTGATTTCCAGCAGAGAAGCTGGCCCAGGGGTTTACATGGGTGGAACTGCCATTAGAACTTGGCTAGCATCCACACTGTGTGAGCCAGAAAAAAATCTGGCTCTCCCGCACCCACTTTCACTGCACTGGCCTTCCAGAGCAAACAAGAATGCAAAGCAGTGCATTCCTCCTGCCTTGACTCTGATAAACTGGAGGGGAAGCAGGGACCACTTGTCAGAACAGAAGCACTCTTTAAGGAGCCTTTTTTTTGAAGCCCATTCCCAGAGCAGGGAGTTCAGCTCCCCTTGGTACCCTTGCATGTCAGGAGCCAGACTGGTCAGTCAGCCTGTATCTCTTCTCCAGTGATACTAACCATATAAATTAAAAGTTTCCCTGCATTACAGTCAAGGCTTTTAATGTGCTTAGTGCTCCCATTCCACTGAGTCAGTGCAATAAATCATCATTCTGAATTTAAACCTTTCTACACCTTTCAAGTGCTTGGTTTTGCCAGCTTTAACTGCACAGGCTGCTGCCAAGTATTGTCTGCTGTGCCAGCAACAACAAACATGTGCTGTCCAGGCCATAACATAGACTGAGGTCAGAGCAGGTGATGGAGAGGAAACAAAGTTCTAGGGCTTAGCAGTGAACAGCAAGGTGCTCACACCGGTGTGAGGTGTCAACCCCACCCTGGCTTTTTGAGTGGGGAGAACTTCCCTCACAAGCAGGAATCACCCCATTCCCACTGCTGTGAGTTCCATCAGCTTAGCACAGAGCAGCAGAAACATCCCCTGTATGGGATCAGCCCCAGAACTTGGCACTTTATTGGGCTGGCGTACTTCCATGGAGGCTTCTCCCTGTCCAGGCTTTTCTGGGTGGCAGTGCACCAGGATCCTGAGGGCTAAGCTAGGATATTGTTTAGGGATGGTGTTGCTCTACAGGTTGTGATTATATTCCTTGGCTTGCATAAGATATTTAGTGTTTTCTCTTTTGGTTTTTTTTTTGTAAGTTACTTTGCTCTCTTCTGTAAGCCACCTGAAGCCTTTGTGGGCAGGTATAAGATTCAGTCACAGCAGAAGTTTGCCCTGTTGCCATGCTAGTGTCACAGCCTTGTGTTGGGGCTGTTTTATCCCTGGAAACCAATCCTGCAACATGGCAGCTCTGATTCCACAAGCAAATGGGAGGTTACTGGTCTGTTGAAATATACATTTGATAATCAGGGGCTGGGTTCAGGGCCTCTAACCCAGAGCTCCACATGCCCCTTCGTGAAATGTCAATAGTACTTCACTTCCGTGTAACCCCAATCCAGTTCTGCCAAGCAAAGCATCCCTGAGGAGTGATGCATTGACCAGGGTGCCATGGAGCAAGCATTGATCTGGGAATCCCTGTGAGAACAAAGACCGTCACCTACCTGGGCACTGCTGCCTCTGGCATTCCTTGATGGTCAGCCTGTCAGTGTGTTTCCAGAGCATCTCATCCCCATAGTAGAGAGGTACCATTAGTCTAGAATGAAGGGATGCTCTGCATGATTCCTGCCTTCTACCTACCCATGATTCAGGCACTTTCTTGACTGTAATACTTTTATAGACATCTCCTCCCCAAGAGAAATCACACACAGCTCTCAAACTCCACATCCAGGCTGCTGAAGAGCCATCTCAAGAATGGTCTGGGTCATTATTGAGGTTGCCTGGCACTGAACTAGGGACCTGTGCTATACTCGTTATTCATCTGTGCATCCTCTCAATGTCCCTCCTCATTCCCTCTCTGTGGCCCCTGCCCTCTTGTTTGTGATTGTATTTGTTTGTAAGGTACTCCTTGGTACAGTGTCTCAGCACCATCTGAAAACACATCATCCACAGTTCCACAGAAAAAGCCACCAGGCCACCCCTTGTCATGTAGATGCAGCACATTGGGAGAAAATGCTGTCATCACCCTGACAGCAACTCCCTCATTGATTTCCTCCATAGAATCCCCACTGGCAGTGATCAGAGTCTGGCACTGATGGAAAGGCCAGGATCCTCAAATCTCTGTAGATCCAATTTTGAGGCTTCAGACAAAGTCAGGACTAGAACATGGGCTTCCATGATGAACAGCTATGGCTTTCTCTGCCAGCCCAGGTTTCTCTGCTTGGAGTAATAGAAATGTTAATAAACCAGATTGCTTCCTGAATAGCTGCAGCAGCAGTAAAAGGAGAGAGCACCAGGGAGGGCAGAGCAAATGAATCAATTTGCCCATTAAGAAACATGTGTAAACCAGCATTTTTTTTAATGAAAGGCCTGTGAATGGAAGAATGGGTAATGTTCTTCCGATAAAGTCCCTAGTGAAAATAGCACAACGCCCAGGAAGCAAATCTATTCCTCACACCAGGTCAGCCACACAGTATTTGCACTGGCCTCATCTTCACTAAAGCTTGGCGGCAGTGGAGCCAAAGGGGAATGACAGTAGAAGTGAATTCTCAGCCAGAAGCCTAGCTCTGTACCCTGGGGAGTTGTGGGAAAGTTTAGACCCAGTATGGCTTGGGCCTGTGTCTAGAACACAAATGTGTAGTGAACAAGGCAGCATGGGATAAGTACTGTGAATAATCTTCTGTATTCAGGGCTTTAGATGCAGTAAAGGCTGTGATGCCTTTGTTTTAGAGTTCTGTACATTTACAATGCTAAGCACTTGTGCAGAGGGATAGCAGAATGTTTTCCAAGTCACTGTAGCCTGTTAGAGAGGCAGCATGCGTGCGCACACACACACACCCCCCCTCTCCTGAGAATTTGCTTTGGTTCATTCTTGTAGCTGTTTTTTCCTTGTCCTAAAGTAAATCTTTCAGACAGAAAGTCCATGTTTTCAGCAGGTTCCTAGAAAAACATAAAGGAGCAGACCTTGTGCTACCTACTAGGCACCTAAGTGGTATTTGTCAGGAAGGGCATGTCTACACCAGGGTAGAAGCATGCTGCTTCTGGGACTGTTTCCAGCATGCTCAGTGCACTCACTCCCACTGCACTGCTCCAAACCCAGAAGTGTGCTGGTGAGGCTGCTCTGGGTTTGTACTCAACAGGCACTCTGGAGCACCCTGGAGACTGAGCTCTCCAAAGCAGCCATAGAGGGAGATATGTGTATGGCCTTGCTAGCCCACTTCTAGGTTAGGAGCATGTCAGCAGGACCTGATGGGCAACACGTTTATTTCCCTGACACCAGAGATAAAGGTGATGCGTGTGATGTATATTCACCAAAGGAACTGGATGAGGTGGCATATCCCATGCCCACAACCCTTATATCACCCACTGGGTTTTTCAGACAGTGTC
The DNA here is from genome assembly GCF_001723895.1 of Crocodylus porosus. Classification (NCBI taxonomy): domain Eukaryota; kingdom Metazoa; phylum Chordata; order Crocodylia; family Crocodylidae; genus Crocodylus; species Crocodylus porosus. The sequence goes on from NW_017728916.1 coordinate 3,087,215, forward strand.
TACTGAGGGAATCAGGTAGCAGGCAAAATACTTTACTCACATACACTGCTTATCACACAAGGGAGAAAACTCCAGTGGTTACCAGGCCCCCCAGAGCTATTGTGGATGAAAGCAGAGCAGAAGTCAATGGCAGAGAAAAGGCAAAACAGGACTCTCCTGACAGAGCCTAAAAAGCAGAGCTTAAAAATTGATTTGGGAAATTGGCCTCAGCAGATTAACTGGCAGCCAGTTTAAGAAATGAAGGTGACTGAGATGAAATAGATGGAGATTCAGCGGGAGACCAGGGGAGAGGAAGTGTGAAAACTAAACCAAGACACACGGCTCCTGCAAGACTACAGCATAGAGGTCTTTGCTTGCAGAGACTGTTCCCAGAGGGACAGTTAATTGATCCTTTTGGAAACAACATCCAGGCATCACTAAAGGGATCTGTAATGCAGAGCCACTGGAGTGACTAATTACCAAGTCTTAAGTATTCTGATCTTCTTTGGCCCCATAAATGCTGACAGATAGTCCAAAAATATTCCAGGAGAGCACACCTGACAAGCAGCTGGATGTTTTCGGTATGTACATCATTCTATAAAGTTCCATGGGAAGTAAAATAATATTAGTTCTTTAATGTTCTCTCTCCACAGGTCTCAACTGCTTCTCACTGATCTAGGCAGGAAGGAGAAACTTGGGCCACAGAGGGAAGGAGACTTGACCAGCCACAGGGAGTCCATGTCGATGCTGCAACCAAAATTCAGCTCTCAAATTAGAACGCAGGTTTCCTGACAAGTCATGTGCTCCAAGCACCAGAAAACACCCGTTTTGAAAGAGGCTTGTTATGGCTTATGTTGTGCACAAGAAGGCTTAAATCACTGGGGTGCGTTCAGCTAATGACATCATTTTAAGTGTCTTGGTTTTGGGTTGGTTTTGTTACAGCCTCCAGTTAGTGTAGGCACGAGCACACACATGCTGTGACTAGCATGCAGCTGGCATCCCACAGTAGTATCCCTGGAGGTTAGTAGAGTGATTATAAATATACACAAGAGGGAAGAAGCAAAGCTGGGGTATCCCGCATAGCTTTGAGTGTCTTCTGTTGTACCTCAGTTGGCCCCCTGTAGCCCTGTGTGCTAAGTGAAGTGGTGGCTGGCACTCTTATTTCTCCCATTTCCACTACAAGTAAAACTTAACCTATTCCAAGGGCTTGTGCTAAGACTTGTTTGCACTCCAGCAGCACAGTGGAGATATAAAGTGCCCTAAATAGGCAGCTGAGGATTTCCCTAGTGTAGGGAAATCCTTGGCTAGCCTGGAGCTGACTATCCTCTCTTTCAGCCCTCCCCGGTGTATGGGGTTATGTCAAAGGTACAGCAAAAGTGCTGCTGCTACTGTTCTCCCAACAATTTCCACACTGTGAAATGACCATTTCCAGCCAGCCCCAGTAATGGGGGACATAAATATCATATAGTAACCCTTGTCTCCATTGCAAGTATACTCAGTTCTGCTCTTATTGAAGGATCCCAAGTGTGTGTTATTTCTGACTGGGAATCTATATCATGCTTATCACCACGGTAACTGAGCTTCTAATAAGAAAGCAGCCATCAGAAATGGGTCTCTCTCTCTCTCTCTCTGCTGTCCAGAGACGGGGTTACTCTGCTTCTTCTGAGGGTGAGATCTGAAATCCTTTTGATCTCAGGGAGAGCATCCCCTAACAGAAGAGTCCTAGCCCCAGCAATCATGAACCTTCACCTGGGTGTAAATTATCTCCTTTGTTCCTGATGTATCCACCAAAACCACTCCCTTTGACAAGGTTTGGACCTGTCCATTTCGACAATTGCCTCCAGGACACACACAAATGGAAGGTGCCTTTTCTAGTGCCCATCATGTAAAATAAGGTAAAAACTAGGCAATTGTTTCCTTTGGGCCATGATGCTATGATCTCCCAATATATTCAAGTGAAACTGACTCAAAATCATAGATGGTCTTCTAATCCAAAGCAAAGCAAACAAGTACAGAGCCAGTCTGAGTCTCTTTTTTTATGCTACCTACAACCTTCAAGTTTAGGCTGTTTACTGATCAAGGTGTTTAGGATTTGTTTCCTGCTAATTTGGAGTCTGTGCCCAATGTGTGCACATTTCAGGAGTCAGAAAATATTTCATAGTAAAAATGGACAGACTGGATCAAAAGATTCTATGTGTTTACAAAGTAACTGCACTTAGTGCATTTTAAATTTTTTGAGCTCACCTTTCCTTAAAAGCTGGATGCTTCTTATCTACCTAACCTCTGCTTCAAGACACTGAGGTTTCATATAATCATGTGCAGACATCATGGAATAATTTTTTTAAGGAACACCCATGGGATACCCACTCAGGGGTGATGGGTGTTCATGTAACAAAGTTGCTCCAAAAGAAACCACGTTGGCAGAAGTCACTTGCCTTCCAGTCATGAAAGAACTGCTTTAATGCTGAGAAGGGAAAGATGGGGAGAAAAAGATTCACCTAAACCACCGGGGAAAGGAACAGCTGTAAACATGGAGCTGTGGTAGACAGGAGGCTGGCATGCCCCTGAGTAAGTGAGAGCAGTAATCCTTCCCAGTGCTCTGTGTGCTGCACTGCCTTTCCTCTGCTACTCAGGGCACTTAAGTGTCCACTTAGGTATTGAACTTCTGCTTCCCACTTTCAGTGCTGTTCACCATGTGCTCTTTTCAGCTGTAAAATCACTCCTGGACAATCACCAAATTCCCCCACCCCTCCCCCCATAACTTCCTGGACTTGAGCAGAGCAAAGCTATAGAGTGTGCTGACAGCAAAGCCACACTGGCCTTCATAATTAATAAACCTTTATTTTTGGCTCAGCTGTATGGTAGCAGAGGCAGAGCTATCATTATGATCTCAGCAAGAGATATTTATATACCCCAGACCCCAAACATTGCTGCCTACAAATTTGGCTATCTGCCTGCTCAAAGGAGTTGTCTATTTAAAAACACCAAATAAAACCAGGGTGATTTCTTACTTCACACTTGACCTTTCCTCCTCCTTATCAGTTCAATTTATTTTTAGGTTACTTTAGCTAGATTTAAGGCTCACAAGCTGCTGGATGAAAATGAGTCCCTCTCCTGGGGCAGCCTTCCACCCTCCCTAATCAATGTGATAAAGGTTACCTTCTTCCCCTGCCCTCCAGGTCTTCTTGAGAGGGAAGAGGGCTCAGGTTGCAAGATCCGTAGCCCCCCCTAGAGACTGACTGAGGAACAGCATCTCACCTGCAGGTGGAAGGGACTTAAAAGATCATCTAGTCCAGAGGTGTCAGACATACAGCACGAGTGATTTGGCCCTTTTCACTAGCTGCCAGCAGCAAAGGCGTTAACACCCCAATCTAGTCCAACCCCCTGCACAGATGCAGGAGTCGTTCCTGCATTATCCCAGACACATATCTATCCAGCCACCAGTTAAGAAGGATACACAACCTTTCTAGGCCACTTATTTCCTTGTTCTCTCTGCTCAACAGTTAGGAAGTTTTACAGAGAGTATGAATTTGCATTACTGGACTTCAAAGGCAGTAGCACATGCCTTAATGGGTCAAACTGCAGAAACCAATGACTGTATTCCTGCAGCTGCCGTCAGAGTCCTGGGGCACATGGCTGAGTTTAAAACCTGAGTTGAGCACTGTGCCTGGGGAGAGTGAATGTAAGCCCCATATTTATGTGATGGGGGCTGGGAAGCTGTGATCCCCAAAGGCTGAATGCAATGGGCAGATGTATTGTTCTTATAAAGATAGCACCTAGGTGACCCAGCCAAGACCAAGATCCTATCATGCACTGTGCAAATACATAATAAGAAGGAGTCTCTCCTCCAAAGAGCTTACAGTCCTGGTGGACAAGACAAAGGATGAGAGTGGGGATGCAGGCCTGGTGTGGCTCAGCCCAAGTCACACAGGTCTTCTGGGTCCCGATCCCATACTCATTCAGTGTCCTCTTTCCCCACGTACTATTGGCAATCTGACATGGCTATAGCAAAGGCTGGAGGACAAAATGCCCAGGCTACCAAGTAAATATAGCGGGCACAGCCCTGAATCCCAGGAGCGCAGAAAAGTCCATTTATTCACCCTGCTCGTGACACCTGCCAGGAAGGCGCCGCTGGGGGCCTGTTCCAAGCCTGCACCTTCCTTTGCAAGGTGACGTGTTTCTATGACCCAGGGTCGTCGGCTGGGTGGGATGAGACGACAAGCGCGGTTCGGCCCAGCTCATGGTGGGACCCAGTCGCATGAACGTCCCGCAAACAGGAGCGCTTCACCCCCTGCCTCTTCTTTCCCCGGCCCCGGGCATCCCCAGGGTGAGGGGCACGAAGCTGGTTCCTCGGTTCATCTCAGTCACGCTGCGGGCACAGCTCTGCTCCCAAGAGCCTTAAAACGGGCCACGGCGGGGGTGGGAGGGCGCTTCTTCCACGAGCTCCTGACTCCTTCCCGTGGGGGCCGCCTCCAGCACCCTGCTCCCGTGACGCCTGGCGG
>NW_017728916.1:3091983-3136465 GCF_001723895.1 Crocodylus porosus
CAGCATGCCGCGCCGCGCCGGGGGAGGCAGGTGACATTGCTGGGGGCAGCCTCGAGCGCGGGGAGCCGCCCCCCGGAGACCGCGGCCGCGCCCCGGCCCCGAAATATGATCCGGGGCGCTTGGATGTATCCACGAGCAGACGCTGACGCGGCGGTGAGGGTGTGCTGCGCGCCCCGGCACCACGACAAGCCCTGCGCCGACTCCGAGCGGGCCCAGAAATGGCGAATGTCCCTCGCCTCCCTCCTCTTCTTCACCGTGCTCCTGGCTGACCATCTGTGGCTCTGTGCCGGCGCCAAGCTGCGGGCCAAGGAGAGGAGCCTCATGCGGGTGGCCGCGGCCGGGGCCCCGCTCCTGCTGCCCGGGGCCCGGCAGGCGCAGGAGGGCCGCTGCGAGCTGCTCCTCAGCAACCTGACCAAATGGGCTGCGCCCGTCCCCCATTGCACTGGTGCCCGGGGCCGCCTCGACCTGGACTCGGCTTGCGCCACCCTGAATTCTTTGCAACGACTCTTGGGCTCTTTCCCTGCCGCCCCTTTCAGGCCCCCTCCCTCCTCCTCCTCCTCCTCCTCCAAAAGGAACTTCTTACAGGCTTATTTTAGGAACTTCAACCTCTCCTTTTGTGATACTTACACGATCTGGGACCTGCTGCTGGGCATGGCCGGCCCGGACAGCTTGGATTGCAGTTTGGACAACCTGATGGTGGATTTTGTGGCTGCTGCGGCCGGGGCCCTGGACGGGGAGGCGTGTAGCAGCTGCGTGCAGGCGTATCAGAGGCTGGACCAACACGCTCAGGAAAAATACGAGGAGTTTGACCTCTTGCTGGAGAAATACTTGCAGGCGGAGGAGTATTCTGTGCGATCCTGTCTAAGAGACTGCAAGGTAAGGGCCCCCGGGGGGGCAAGCACCTGCCACACCACACTGCAGAAGGAGTTCGGAAGCGCGTGGCACCTGGGTGTGAGCCCTGGCTCCCAGGTCCTGGCTCTTGGGCTTGCTCTTGGCTGTAGCGATCCGGATGCTGGGGGATGCTGTGCTGGTGTCCTGCTTGGAGGGGGTTGCATTGGCAGGACTCCCAGCAACAGGAGAGAAGCAGGTGCTGCGATGTGGTGTAACAGGGCCCTAATTTGGCCCTGAGGCTGGCCCAAGCAATATGCTCAGGATGCTATGCCCCCATAAGTTGAACCATTTGCCCCCTGCCTTGCCCCACGGACAGAAGCAGGGCATCATCCCCAGGCTGGTTCAGGTGGTACTAGCCCCTGGGTGCAGTATGCACCCCAGGCTGTTGCCTGCATGTGTTTCCTCCCCTCCCTCCATGGAGGTACAGCACCCCCAGATCCTCTTTCCCACAGTTGCTGGCTTGCTGCCCCCCAATGGGGGGTAGCAGAGTGGGGCAGGGTGCAGTGCTGGTGGGTGCTGAGCACTAGAGGAGAGCAGGCACTTGCAAACCTTCCCCTAGGCGACGACCTAGGCAGGACCTGTGTGTGACTTACGGTCTAAGTCTGGCCCAGTGGGAAACAGCCGCCCAAAGCATGTGCCTACCTAGGAGGTGCTCCCCTGGAGCCGGAGGCCAGCCAACTCCTTTGCCTGTCTCTAGCTGGGCCTGACTGCCCAGTGGTTTGTAGGAAGGCAAGATCCCCACAATGCACTCAGCCACTTGTTCAGTGCTGTACCAGCTGTGGAGAGGAATCCATTCCTTATGGATGGATTGAGAAGACGTGCTTTCCCCTCACACCAGTTGGATCACACCTCCCAGCCCAGCATCCTCCTTTGATTTTTAATGTATTCCTCTTCCCGTTACCCCAAGCTTTGCTATCACTTCTCATGGCAGTGACACATGGGGTTAATCCCCAGTGTCCTGGCTCTGAACATTAACATGTTCGAGAGCAATTAGGTGACTAAGCTGAGCTCTCCTGGACTCTACCTGTGCCACCTTCCTCTGGATATTATGTCCAGGAAGTGTAATTGTCTTGCTAATTACAAACTTGCCCTTTGTGTCTTGGGCTGAGATAGTGTTCTGTACATTACAACAAAGGGGGTGTTTCCACGTCACCTCAGGGAGGCAATGAGGCCGAATTAAAAAATTAACAGGGTTACTCTTTCTCCGCACTTTCCTGGGAGAGCGCAAAGAAAAACTTAGTGCTGCAGTAATAGTACTGACAACTCCTTTAGCAGTGCTCTTCCATCTGAGCATATTCTGAGCTAGCACATGCATCCAGAGCTGGGCACAGAGTTGTTGAGGTGACATCTTTCTGAAGTGATAAAAAACTGGCAGATGGAGCAAACAGGAGAAAAAGCTACCAGTGATGGGGACATACAGTTGCATAGACTAGGAGTGGCTAAACTGTAGCATGAAAGCCACAAGTGGTACAAGCAGCCTCTATGTGGCAGATCAGGAAGGTGACAGGCAACTCAGTGGCAGATGGGGTAGAAGGCAGAGCAATAGATCCGGCAGAGGAAGGGCATCGGGGTGGCACTCGGGGAAAGTGCAGGGCTAATTTGCGGCATGTCTGCCAAAACCGTTGGCCCGCACTGGCATAGATTAACCAGTCACCACTCACAAGTTCAGAGTCATTTAGAACAAACAAATAAAGCAGACACCAGCAATCTCTACTGGGCATCACCCTACTCATTTCCACCAGGCCTCACAAAAAGGTGGACTGAAAGAGGGGAAAGATCAGTAGCTTTACAGATTAATCCAATGTGTGTTCCATGCATACAGGTCGGCCTTCTGTGGTGGGGGGGAGCACGGAGGTGCTTGTGGGAGCAGTGAGTGAATGAGCTGGCATTGTTGGTAGGGTTGACTCAGTAAAATACAAGTGCTGCAAAGCAGAGAGTGGTGAATGTGTGTATTTCCTGTGTGCATAATTTTACAATTTTCTGGGCTCCTTCAGTTCAGAAGGCCAGTTAGATGCTTTGTGTGTGTAATTGCAGTGGGGGAAGTTTGTATAGAATTCAGAGGCACAAGGAACCAAAATGCAGGGGATGTATATGAGGGGGAGCATTGTAGAGAGGGAATGTTGCATATGATTTAGGCCTCAGTTAAACATACACATCCCTACTGAACTTACCACATGCTTTGTGGAACTGGACTTTCTACAAAAATGGGGTGGGGAATGGTGTATTTGGAGTTTAGAAGGAAAAGTGACAGCCCTGAAAGCTAAGCGCTTAGAAGCAGGGTCCTATTTAATACATATTTTTACCATAGTACACGGGGCAGAAGAACTTAAGAAAGTAACATGTAAGAAATGTCTTTTAAAATGTAGGCGCTGAGGTAGAGACACCAATAAATATATCAAATAGTTTATGAGATTGCTGTGTGTTAATGTGCATCTTTGCATCAGTAAATTACGTCAAGTTTAATCAGGTACATTTGAAAGGTAGCCTTAACTCATGGGCAGAGTACCTGATGGTGCTCTGTTTGGGAGACCTGGCTTTTGGCCTGGGTGGCCTTCAACAGGTGACTGAGGCCAAAGTCTCCCATCTTGGGTCCCTCATTTCATATTTAGCACCCTACGTAGGCACCTGCTTTTCAGAGGCACTGAGCACCTGCAGCTCCTATGGATTTCAGTGTCTCCAGAAAATCAGGCCACTTATTCAAGAGGCTTAAATATGTATTTAGGTGCCTTACTTTAGGCACTCAGATTTGAGAATTTTGACCTTGCCTTCTGTGTGGCTGTTCCCCATTTGTAAAATGAGGCTAAGGCATATGTCAGTTGTTGTGGTGATTAGAGAGTTATGGCCTGATTTTCAAGGTGCTGGGCACCTGCAGCTTTCATTGACTCTAGCTGTGACAGGTTACGGTACATCATGGCTGAAAATCAGGCTGGTTATGTGTATAAAGAAACCTGGATCTGTAAAGCCCTATTCAAATACTGGATAATATTGTGTATTAAAGATGCTGCTACTGGCTGTATGCTGCTCAAAGAATATCTGTATTTAAGCAATATCAAAGGGCTCTTATAGATGAAGAAAACAGCAAAAAATACAGGAATTGAAGATAATGTAGTGATATCAGATAAGCAAATGCATGGTTTCTACATAAATGCTTTGTGAAAGTTCCCTGGCCAGGAAGAATGTAGAGTTTCACATAATACAAGTCCCATTTGGTGGTGGGGGTGGGTTTCTTTATTAAAATCTATTTTCTAACCTGGGTGAGTGTATAAATAAGGGGGAACATTTGGTTTTTCTAAGACAGCCTTTTTGTCACCAGGGGAAAACGCTTTCTGCAAATGATTGTAACTCCCCTTCTTTTGCTGTAGATGAGATAGTATTCTCCACTGTGGGGTAAGGGGAATTTTGAGACTTGCTCCTCTGACAGAGTTGGTAGACTCTGAAGAGAATGATATAATTGTACTAGAGCTGAGGAGATTGAAGCAGGGAGCAAGTAATGAACCCTAGAGAAAACACCTCCCCCTGAGAGTGAAATATCTTTGTGTTAACTATTGTTCTAGTGTTTGTTTGAATGCTAGTGAAATGTTCTGCACTGACCGGGATGTCTCTATAGAACAGATATGGTGCAGGCAGCAAGGATATAAACTTCTTCCACATAGTGCCCCTTACCAATGTCCTTCAGTTTGATCAGGAAGAAGATGATATTTAGGGCTGTGAGGGTGACTCGGACTCTTAAAGAAAGGCCAGTTGATTCTAGTTGTTGTGGTACTCTTGAGCCTTGGATACCTCCTTATGAGGTACTGGACTGAGACCTGCAACTCATTTCACAAAATGACTATTTAAAAAACAAATGTAAAAGCAATGCTGTTGAGGTTGCTTTGGGACTGGTGAAAAGCTCCACACCTTGTTTGCTCTTCCTGAGCCAGGAAGCTATTCAGCACTAAATCATTTGACTCTTCCTCTAATTAAAGCCTTTCTACCTTTCATAATAAATGTTGCAAAACATAAGCCTAGAAGACAATGCAGTCCCAGCTCTACTTGTACATAATTACCCAGAGACCAATCCATCTGCAGAAGCAGGTATCCTACTACTGTAGTAACTTCTTTTCTTCCAGGAGGAACAATGCAGTTCAATAAATATCATAAGTAGAGCTCCTGGGGTGAAGGCTGGGCGAGGGGAGAACCCCAGTGACTTTTGAAGTTTTTATTAGATCTGGGGAATAACCCCTGCCCACTTGCACCTTCAGAACAGAAGTGATCTGTTTTTTACTAAAACAACTCTGGTCTTAAGCAAAGCCTACAGATGATATGGTGAAATTTGCAGACCACTGCTCCATGAGAGTGTGTGATTGCTGGTGAATTTTGGAAAATCTGACTGTTTCACTTCAATCAGAAGACTGAGGACATGAGGCTTGCACAGGCAGTGGGATTGAGAAAAAGCTCTAGGGGGAGTGGGAGGGAAAGGAAGTAGCAGGAGCAAACAGAAATGGGGCATTTTTTTTTCTTGTCTGATCACAAAAACAGCATCAAAGAGGGAGAAGAAGAGTCCTCCCAGGAACACACCTTGGTGCCAATGGAACCCTCCTCACTGCACCAAATCAGGTAGGTCAGTGACCTCCAAATGCCCCATGGGTGGCAGAGGAGGTAGATCATCCCTTATAGTTGTATCATTCTTGGGTGAATGGAATCCAGAACCATGGCGCGATTCAGCCAGAGTGAGCAAGTGCTCCCAAGACAAAGGAGATGCACAAGGCTCTCTTCTTAGTGTAGACTGTCAGCCAATAGAGTCCCACTGTAGCAGGTTTACTGTCATCTGTGTCTCCTCTACTTGCTTCCCTCAGCCCAGATTTACTAGCCCTACTGGGCCCAGGAAGAGATGAGCTGATTGAAAAGCACATGTTTAGTTGCTTGCTGGTTTGTTTGACAACAAGCAAGGACATACAAGTTGAGCCAAAGCTTCTTAGCAAATCAGCTTCAAACATTTGGCTGTTATCTGATCTGGTTGCACAAACTGAGCTGAGCTAGGTCAGGAAAGCCCAGGGTTGCAGGAAGCAGTATAGGTAGTGTAAGGTTTTAAAGCAGGGCTGTCCAACTTCTGAAGTGACCAGGGGCCATGCATCCTGAAGACTGTATCATTGGGGATTTGGGCCCCTGGGCTTCACCCTGCATGGACATTGTCCCCCACAAACACCATTGCAGCGTGGACCTGTGTGGGCCCCCTCTCACCTTCCCCTCCCCCCATGCTGCTGCACTATGCACTGCATAATCTTGGCTTCACCTTAAGTGCCCCATGCCATGCCGCGCTGGCCCCTGATGTGGGTGCGGAATGTGGGAGCCAGAGGAGGGAAGGGAAGCCCGGAGACTCTTGACTGCTCTTGCAGCTGGTGTAATAGGGTAGGTTGAGTCCTAGCTGTCTGCTGTCTGCTGTTCTAAAACATTGGCTATGCACTGATGTGTTGACACCTTACAACACAGACTGTGCCCCAAGGAGCCAGGAATATAAAAGCCAAGCAATGATTAAGAAATAAAATCACAGTGGGAGTCACAAAGATGGAAACTGTATAGCATGGTTCATTCGATGTATAAGGAATACAGCTGCTTAGATTAATCATTGCAATAACATTCATAGTGCATTAGCCTTTTTTCTGTTTGGGAATAATTCATAGACTAATCCTAATTTTTGCAAACATTTTTGTTACTCCTAGAGGGGCACCATTCGCTTTAAATTACCCTCTGAAAATATTTTACTTATTACTGTTACAACTAACACCAAAGATCCCCATAGCTAGGAGGCATTAAAGCAGGAAGATGCATTTCTGTATTTTACTGTTCATTTCCTTTTTGCATTTAGCAGTACTTTCTGCAGAGTTGGTTTCATGGTTGTGCCTGTGTGCTGGGTTCACGTGGGTCTTTCATACAGCACCAAGGGAATGGAAAGAAAGAAAGTGCAATTGTAAAATGACAATACTGTAAATGGCAAGGGAATGTAGTGCTAGGAGTAGCAGCTGAAACAACTTTTAACTCATTTGGGGAAAATGAGTTAAAAGTCCAGATTGACATTCCCCCTCTACTATAGTGCCTACAAGCCAGTTACTGATGTCTGCTGTAGGTGGCAACAGGAGAGAACTGGGTCTTGCTTTTCTGTTTATAAGAGAAAAAAATTGAATTGCCTGCTTCAGTTGTATCCATTTGGTCATTCCCCTCTGCCTGTTGTATGCTGCTTAGGCCCTGCTGCTGCAAGGCTCATGTGCATGCTAAACTTCATGCATGGAGCAGGTCTGTTGAAGCCAATGGATGAAGTTTTTTTCAGAAGAGCGTAGGGAGTTAAACACCCAGATTCCACTGAACTTTGCTGCCTTTGAAAATCCTGGCCAAAGGGGACTCTTCACGGTGTGTGAGCAATTGCATGCATCTTTGCAAGACTGTGGTCTTGGACCGTGAGATCCTTGAGTCAGGGATGGTCTCTTTCCAGGAATGTATAGCACTCAGAATAACAAGAGCCCTGGGCACTACTGCCACGTGCATTATATTCTCAGCTGATGTAAATATATTTTGCTCCACTTAAGTCAATGGATCTACGCTAGTTTATACCCACAAAGAAGCTGGGCCTAAATACTAGCCACATGGCATGAACAAAACATATGTATGAGAAATTTTACAAAGTATTTACTTTGATTATAGGCTATTTGTTCTGCCTAGCAAATGACAGCTCTCCAAAGTTGAGCCCATGTGTGGCATTACCCCTCTTCTTGACTGGAGGAATGAAACGTTTTGAGCAGAAGAACAAATAATGAATTTGCATACTCTGATACAGATTAACATGAAAATCCTCATTAATGCTGTGGTTCATGGAACTTTTGGGAACATTTTCACAAATACCCACTAGCCACCTGAGTGCTGGCACATCACTTCTTGTGTCACTGAGACATCTAAGGGCCCAACCAAAGATAAGGGCTCCTTTCTTTGCTGTCATGTACTTCGGGGTAGCAGCAGAGTGAAATTTAGGTTTCTCCTTATTCAGTTAGTACTAGCTCAAAAAGTGAAGGTTCAGTGCTGTGAGAATGAGGCCATAATATAAAGGCAGGTCAGTGGCTGGAACAGTCCTTGTAGTTTTGAGCCAGCCCTGAGCCAAAGGTCCTTTTAACATTTGTAGGTCTGCTTGTTGTTTGGGCTCCTTTCTCCAATGAAGCAAAAAAATGCTCTCTAACTTAGCCACTACAAAATTGAAGGTTTGTTTTCTTAAAGGTATAAGCACTGTAATTATGTTATTTCTCCCTAAAAATAGCTGCTGCAGAGGGCTTTGTCTAATGTGCTAACTCTAAACACAAAATCCCCCTAAAAGAGTGTAAGGGAAAATAAATAACAATGGGACAAAGTCATCTTGTGGACTTGGAACTGATTGTGTGTGGGAAACAATGCTATTGTAGCTGGTTTCTTCTTGGAGCAGAGAGATGTTAACAGCAGGGAACCCTACAGTTGGTATATTAGTTAATATGTCAGTGAGCTAGAGGAGGAGTTGAACAGAGAATTGGTGGCATTTGCTGATGACACTAAACAGTTTATTAAGAAAAACTAGAATGTGCTGAGGAAGCTACATTCTGTTTGCAAAGCTAAAGTCTACAGTGATTTACTTCCAAGCTCTATTTTCTTCTTAACCATCAGAGGTGGGGACAGGGCACTCAGATAAAAGGATTCCTTTTGGACACTGATGTTTAGTGAAAGAACAGAGACTAATGCGAGTTCCTGATGGACTCAAATGCATTGTTAAGCTGAACAGCCAGGTGGCAGCTAAAATTCACATTGGATAAGAACATGGTAAAGCACATGGGCAAAACCATCCAAAGATGCCCTAGGCAGGAACTAACAGGTCCTGAAAACATGTCCCCTTGTGACTTTAGAGTTCTGTAGCTGGCAAGGTCAATCTTAGTTTTAATTTGAAAGCCAAAGATGTCGTCAAGGCTCCTTGTCTTCAGAAAAACTTGGAAACTGAAAGCAATACAAATATACCTCTGTGGTGCAGGGTCTGTCATTCCAACTCAGCCAGAAACCAAGATTGTGATTTCAGGGCTGTTGGGAACAGAAACCACAGATAGGTTTAGGGCTAACACAAGCTCCCTCGTGGCTGCAGGAGACAGTCCTCTGAGTGCCCAGTTTGACCAGTGGCCTCAGCTGGACAGCTCAGTCGCATACAATAGCATGCCAAGCTGAAACAGAGCACAGGACTGAAAGGTATGTCTTGCATTTGTGTCACTGCTGCTACTGAATACCTCTTCAGCATTCACCAAGTCACTTAGGGCATACCCTTACGGTGGTAGCTAGGAGTGTGTCCCGTCACTAAAGCTTTCAAGTGTACTTCACCCATGTGCCCCTCATGCTCAGGACCCAGGAACACAGCTCTGTGGGTACTCTACAGCCATTCCAGAGTCACTCTCAAGACCCCTATCTCCAGCACATGTGAAAGCGACCTCAGGGATTGACCCCAGAGAGGCCTTTCTGGTGTATTTCCATGTTGGGAGTGTGCACACGCAGGTGGGTGATGTGTATAATTGGGAGCCTTGGTCATGGGACAGGGTGCCATTGTGGTAATGAATGACATACTCTTCATAATCTGCCTCAGGCTTTTTGATCTGTAAATGCTTCTTCATTTGAGGGCAGGGAGTAAGGTTTCATACTGAAGAGACATTTTGACAAAATGTCCATGGTTTCTATTGAACTGGTTTTTCTCTTGTCCAGATGTCACCTGCCCAACCTTCTGACAAAGCATACGTTTGTAATGGACATAGTGTGATGTAAACCGCACAACCCAAGGACAGTGATCAGCCTAGACCGGCAGCAGCTGGCCAGAGACTTCACAGGCACCCTGGGCTAAACAATAGAATGGTCTTTGGGCTGCCCATTTTATTATTCTTGTTCAACCAGAAACAACCTAAGCCATCAGTCTTGGGCTGTGATCCCTTGCAGCTGATCAGCCTGTGAACTCTGACCAGCAACAGAACACTGAACTCCGCCCCCCTCCACCCCTATAATGGGCAGCTCATGATCCCACAGCATGTTCCCTGTCTGTTCCTCTCATTACTAGCCCAAGTTCAGCTGCTGCTTATTGCCTCTAGTCGGGGTGTTCCCTAGTGGGGACTAGGATAACCAAACTCCCCTCCTCTACAACACTGATTTAGGAAGGCAACGTGTGAAGGAACCACTGGAGTATGGTGCTGCTGGTTGGTGGTGCCCTAGGAGAACCCCAAATACAAGCTCTGTAGGCTGCTACAATGAGCAAAGGCAAAGCTCTACCCTTACATAGGTTCTCTGGACCAGATGTTAATAAGTTTGGTCAGAAGCTGTATGTTTCTAAAACTTTGCTCTTTGTTATTGTTCATGTCTTTGTTAACACTTCAGCAGTGTGCTCGGCTCCCTGCAAGACATTTGCTGCCATAGAGACCTTCCATTGGAGGAGACAGATTGGTGCCAAATGCTCTTGGAGGATTGCAGAAAATATAGTTTCCTTTAGATCACTTTTGAAAATCCTAAATTCTTTTCTTTTCTAATTTTTTGGGTTTGGGAGAAAATGTAGGTGTTGCAGAAGACATGGGTCTTCAGATCTGAGAGAGGAGCAGATGAGAGTGCAGGAGACTGGGGAAGTACAGGATGGGAGCATGTAGGAAGATTGGTGCAGTCTGCTCCATGCTGAGTTGGAGTGGGTGGCAAGCCACCCCAGACAGCATGTTAAAGGGACCATCAGGTACCCAGGCCCGGGCAGGGCTCAGATTTTAGTGGGATATGCCTCTTTAGGGTGGTGTGATTTACCCATATTCATCAGAATTAAAACCTCTCAGTTATTCATGTCTGGATTTCCCAGTGCTCCCCGTCTCCTTTGTGCCTCTGTCTATCAAACTGCAAGCTTGGCAGGTTAGGGACTGTCTCTGCTCTTGTGTATTGTATGGTATCAAGAACATGGCTGGCACTAGGCAAATAAATAAGAAATTCATATTTGTAATATGTCTGAGTCCACGGTGGAGGACCTTGAAGAGAGAATAGAATGCAGAAGTGAGCAACAATAGGAAGCAGCGAAGACTGAAAACAGCAGTAAAGGAACAAAGCAGAAGTGAGAAGGTACCATGGGAATGAGCGACAGAGTGGGGCAAAAACAAGGTGGGAAGAGGAGAAAGATGCTGCTGCTCAGAGAAAGAAGGAATAAAGCTAACTAAACTCAGTATAGAAATGAGACACAAGACAACAATCTGGAGATGGACAAAATGAGTCAGAAAGGAAGGAGAGACAGGGAATGAAGTGGTAAAGGAAGGGACTAAAGCCGAAGAGATGCATGGCTTTTAGATTAGTGAATTGTATTGGATTTGTTTACACTCCTTTGCATCTCTGGCAGTCTGGAGCCCAGGGATGGGCTCTGAGTTATGTTAATACCATGAGTTACTCTGGATCCCACCATTAAGTTACTTTCTCCATCTTTAACACTTTTCCTGTGGGAGTTGCCCCAGTGGCTTCCAAAACCCTGCTCTGTGTGGAGAATTGTCCACTGAATGTTGCTTTCAGTGTTGACAGCTGCAGGTCCTGGGCTCCAGCGTTCTGCTTTCGGTTGGAAAGCAGAAAAGTGTAGTAAGTCAGCCCCAAAATGTTAAGGCCAGCTTTTGCCTCAGAACATGAAGGTTTCTGTGAAGAATAGGACTTGGGAAGAGAGCTCTGTGGAATCGCCTGCAGTAAGAAGCCAATAAGAGTTGAGGTAGAAACAACTGAGAGTCATGTTATAATGGCACATAGCCTAGCAAATAGTGGGATGCCATAAATTTGGCCAGTGTTTCATCTTCCTTCCCCCTCTATAAACATTGAGCTATGGCTGAAAATGTTCAGTGAGGGGTAGAAGAATTGTGGTAGGAGCAATGCATGTATAGGTTGATACAGCATGGAAGGGAGAGGGAAGATTGATTTGGTGAAAAATGGGTTCAGCAGGATCCACCAGTGAGATTATGCAGAAATGTTGAAAGCCCCTGCTCCCTGTACAGGGAGGGCTATGGCAGGGACCCAGGTAACCAGTTGGTATCTGAAAGGTCAACCCCAAGAAGGGGGAGGGACTGTTTTTTGTGGGGCAGAACAGATGCAGCTAAAAGGAACACCAAAGAATTAACAAGGGGGAGGTTTTGCTGCCTACTGGTAAAACATTCCAGCAGGAGATAATCCCCAAAGGAAGGGTAATTTATCTGTGACTTAAAACAGGACATCAGAATATACCAGACTGAACATTAATGCCCAGGACAAAATCCTGGCTCCTTTGATTGGGGCGGGGGGGGGTGCAAAATGCCACATCTATGAGGTTGCCTTGCTGTGATCTATGGGTCTCTTCCAACTGTGACTTCTATCATTTTTGGACACAGCTCTCTGAGGATTAGAAAAGGGTTCAGGGTTTAAGATTGCTGTCCCTTTGGTTAACATTGAGTCATATGACTGTTGGGATAGGAGCCATGGTCACTAACAACTGATAAAAGACCCCAGTTTCCCTTATTTCATTGAGGAGCAGTGCTTTCTTGGCACAGTTTTGCAGGTCCATGTAGTTTTGGGATTGCCACGGATATGGTTAGTAATAATGGCTTAGCTCTTCTTATCCATAGACCTCAAAGCATCTGACATGGGAGGGTCGGTCTTGGCTTCTTACTGTAAAAAGGGAATTAAGGCACAGAGATGATGTGATTTCCCCAGGGTCATGCAGTAGGCCGGTGATGGAGCTGGAAACAAGCTCCTCTCTCCTGTGTCATAATATGGTGTTCTGTGCATTGGAGTACACAGCCCCTGCCTATGCTGGGGGTGCAATTTATACATTGTGTGTACTGAAAGCTTGTCACCCAAGTGCCCTGATGAAAGGAGCAATGAGGTTCAAGTCTAAACCTCTCCAGCTCAGACTGGCTGGATTTCAGTTATTCCTCCTCCTGCCAGTTTCCACCCCGCTTACAGGTGGAAGCAGGGCATATCCACCTCTTGCCCACTCCCTGTATGGCAGCAGTTTTCCATTTCCACACACTGCATGTGTGCTGGCCTCTGCACTCAAGTCACAGATGCTTTTCTGGCTTCCACACAAGCTAGTGAGCTATCTGAACACCTTCAAAGTCCAGGCTTTTTTTTTTTTTTCTTCTATATTTGCCCCTAGGCAAACAAATGTTTTTGGTCCCTGGTGCATCTCTTATGTCTGCAGTCCTCACTGGGTCTCGGAAGGTGAAAGGATTGCTTTCCAGGGACCTATAGTTTCATGCTACAAACCAAGTTTGCTTCAGTAGAAGACAGCAAGCAGCTCGTGTGACCCAGTTGCTTCCGAAAATGTGAAGCATGTTGTAAAATGGCTGAGACATTTAGCTTTGAAAAACAGCATGTGCCGTAACTGCTTTTCATAAGAACAGCAACTACGCACTCGGGGAGTAGATGTTTAGGAAGAGCTGCCGCAGTCTAGCAAGTAAATACCCGCTTCAGATCGCCTACATCTGAACATGACATTCTTGTGTGTCATAGTCTATCCTGCCAGCTTTTGCTGCTAGTCGGGGAGAGTTTTCTTTAAGTGCTATCCAAAAAAAAAAGCTACTAATGCAGTGTTCAAGGCTAACAGCGTGAGGCAAATACAAGGCAAGAAACCCAAAGGTTAGGTCTATGCACTGACCTCAGTTCATCCTGCTGGTCCCTGGTGCTTGCTTAAATCATGTTATATTTTTAGTTCATTTTGTTTAGGCTTCCATAAATAACAATTTGTTGTTCTCATCAATATTTGTGTTGAAAGGCCAGGCCTTTCTGGCACCAGCAATCAAAAGTGCATCTGTGTTGCCTTTAGATTTCGTGCCTTCTGTCAGTTTGTCACAACCTGCCCATCACCAAGAGTAGTTTATTGATCAGCCACTGTCTAAAGTTATTTCAGACTTTAACATTCTGTCTTGTAATATATCACTGAGATTACGAACCCTCCATATAAAGTAGTTCCAAAAGTTGCCCTGAAAGACTGTATTTTAAAAAACAAAACCATTACTTTTTTTGTTGGTGGCAACATGACATTTTACTTGCATTTCATGAGGTAAGAAAAAATTCCAGAGTAAACAATGGACTAAATACGTAAATTGCCAAGCTTGACCAGAACCATATGTGTAAACCTCACTGAACACAAAAATGCATCAAACACAATTTCTATATAGACAGAGGTCATCACTCTGCAGTGATGCGATTAAGTCACATAAAGAACTTGAGCAAAAGAAATCTGCAGTTATGTTTGTGCTGTACTGAAATCATATCCTCTAATGCAGTGATAGTTGTGTGCCTTGTGTGAAACTCATCTTCAGACCTTTAAAGCAAAGAGTAAAGGTCATTTGCTATATTCGAAAAACCTCAAAGCTAGAAATGAATCATGTAGTTTTGCTTTATAATAACAAAATGGATGCAAAAAACTGTTATTTTCACAATAAAACCTATTTTATTTCTAACATTGCCCTGGGGTGGATTGGGAGGGCTAGCAGGCCCTTACTAGGTGGGCATGGTTACTGCTTGAGCCCTGTCAGATGATTTACTTCTGCTTCCCATCCTGGAGAACTTGAAAGTGCTTTGCAGCTGCATACATAAAGTAGGCTGAAACAGTGCTGCTGACTCTGGTGAGCTTTTTATCCTGAGCACTGTGATTTTTGGCTTCTTCTGGAGAAGCTGTTGTGACTATTCAGTAAGCGTCTGCCTTGACGCTTGTCATGGAGAAAGAAGGGAGGGAAAGCAGACGCCCACATGTGCCTGGTAGCTTACAGGGTGATGTACTGAGCCTGAGCAAGGCAGCCAGCCATTCTATCCTGGCAGCTCAGCTGAGTGGTGCTAACATTGCCAGGCCCCTCCCAGTGCACAGTTTTAATCGAACCTTCACCTACCTCAGAGGTAACCATCAATCATTCATTTTATAGATCAGACTGTTGAGAGCCTCCACTGTGCCACTTCAGGCAGAGCTGGGAATAAAACCCGGGTCATCAATCTACAGAGCCACACATTCGCAGTCTTTGGGAAGGAATAACCCAGATTGCTTACTCTGACAACTCATGCTAACACAGTTTGGCTCTGTGTCATCCTTTAGAGAGTGGACCACTTGCATAGGGTTGTGAGGCTGCTATGCTCCATATACTAGCATGCCAGTTTCTGTAACGTAAGTGCTAGGGGATCATGCTTCTTGAGTCCAGAGGGCAGCAGTTCAGTCCGCACAGATTATGTGAACAGAAGCTTGTATTAGATTTGGCTTTAGCAACCAGTCCACACTGTGCCCCACCAGAGCCAAGAAAAGAAACTAGAGATCCTGCTGCCCGACTTTCCATTGCTGTCTCAAAGACTTGTACTGGTGAAGTATAAGCTGGACCACAGTGAAGATCACAGCTTGTTTTCTTTCCTTCTGCCTCCAGTCATTCCTGTCACTGATATCAGAGGGCTCTGTGCTATGGGCTTGAAGGCTTAAATGGATTTATGCCTAAAATGCCTAGAATTTCCATCCCACGGATAATTTTGCATTTCTACATATTTCTCATTCTACCTTAGATAGGAAAGGCATTTACGTCTTTTAAAAATTTTCTACATCAGAAGAACTGAAAAGTTTCTGGTCCAAATTCCTTGTTTATCCATGGTTCTGGAAGTTTGTGAAGCAGGTAGCCCTGGGAACCTGCTAGCCATGGGAACCTGCTAGGCAGGGCACTTGGAAGCCTGCCTAGCAGGTTTCCAAGGGGCTTGGAAGGCCAAGGAAACCAAGCCCCCCGGCTTCTCAGCAGGGGGTTGCTAGGGAGTCGAGGGAAGCAGGAAAGCATATGGCTGAGCTGATGGGAAACCAGGAAAATATTCTGATGGAATCAGCACACTCCCGTAAGTTCGTTCTGTTCTGGTTGGATAAGCATTTTCTGTTGAGATACCCTGACCAGCTCTGCCTACGGCCTCTGTGGGGTGAAGCGTATGTGTTTGTTAATGTCAGGACCTGGAGTAATTGCTGAAATTGTTTGAGGCTTTAGATGAGGATAGTTAGAAAGAAGTTTGGAAATCCTGTTTTGCTGCTGCATTTTTGTGCTTGGCTACTGGGAGCTGTCCTTTTTAAAACAGGAGCAGAGGCTGAAAGCAGTGTATTTTGCCTGTGTGCCCAGAGAGTGGGAGACCCTGCCTCTGAAATCTCCAAAAAGGTCAGAACTTGATTGATACAAACTCATCTTCCCA
This sequence comes from Crocodylus porosus, assembly GCF_001723895.1. Lineage (NCBI taxonomy): Eukaryota > Metazoa > Chordata > Crocodylia > Crocodylidae > Crocodylus > Crocodylus porosus. The sequence continues at coordinate 3,108,064 of NW_017728916.1, forward strand.
GGAGCCTGCCTTATCCTCAGAGCTGTAACCTAAGTAACTACTGGGGGACAGGATGCCTCAGGGAGTTGCTAATAAGCCACAGAGATTTAATTGGGGGTAAAAATCCCACTTATTTTTATAAATGATCAAGCTCCATCTTAAAAGGGGTTGGATGGATGGTGCCTGACAGAGCATTTGACCCTTTCAGTTTCATGTGCCCAAGGTGATCAGTCAGTTGTTTGAATGCAATCTGGAGATCAAAAGTTGTGCCTATCTCAGGGAAGTGTGGAAGTACCTGAAGGCGATTCGATGGATTGCTAGTCATGCTTCTACTACTGTATAAACTTGCCACTGTGCTTTGCAACAAACCGTAAATTCTTTGAGCAGGGATAATATAAGGTTGTATGGGGCCTAGCACAGCAAGGCCTTGGTCTCAGTTGTGTTCTCCATTGAGAGCTCCTGAAGAGACCTACATCCTCTAAAGCATGAGGCACTTATGGGAGGTGCCAGTTCTATAATTGTTACCCAGCTATTAAAAGGGGGGGCGGTAAGGGGAGCTCAAAAATGACAGTCTTTTTCTTTTACTATCTCATGGTCTTTTGTACAGTCTTCTCAATGTTTGGGGCCTGACTGAAGATATTTGAATAGTTAGGCTTGTTAGTACTGCCAACATGCAGTCTCTTCTGAGGTGGATGGTAGCATCCATGAATACAGCAGACAGCAACACCTCCACTTCTCTGCTGAAAAGTGCATCTGAACCCTTACTAGCTAATGCAAAGTAGGCAGGCCCTTGGTTTGTAAGGCCTTGTTCAAATGATCCAACATATCCGATACGAAGGGCCGCACTGTAGCCTGATGAAAGTCCCATCTGTGGTTCTAGAGAGGGGATGTGCTGCAGACCTGTTGTTCAAAGTGGCAAGCCATCTTCCTAGCTTTAGAATTAAATGGTTTCTAGTGACAATTCCAGCTGTTTCTGCTGCATGAATTAGCTGGGCAAGTTGGTAGTTTCATTTGACATGGCAGCTTGTTAGTGCATGGGAAATATCTGCAGGCTTGTCTCTCTGCTTCCTGCATTGTAGTGTCTCTTGCTATTGATGGCTCCCTGTTTATCTCAGTTCTCCGGTGCATGCCAACCGGGGAGGGAAACTAGAGAGGGACATGAGGCCCTGTCTCCTTTCCTTCCCCCTGTAAGTGCTACATGCTCACATTTCCAGAGGTGCTGGACATGTTACCCTGAGCAATGCTTGCAGTTTCTGCCAGCCCAGGGCATGAATCCCCAAGGACTCAAACCAAGGGCCTAAACTAAAACCCATGGAAGATAGTGGGGATCTTTCATGATTTCCAGTAGGAGTTGGATTACACTAATAAAAGTCTAGGGTTTCTCACCCATGTGTATGTTATTGTTGGGCTGCAACACAACCTAAATTGGCAGGTAATCGGGTCCCATTTGTCTACTTGTAAATAAGAGTAGGTTATTTGTCTCCAGTAAACACAAAGCCTGGTGATTTAAATTAGAAAACAGAATGGAAATCCATGTGTGGGGGCTCTGGTCCTACATGGTATTTGAGCTTAGTGGGTCTCTGCTCTGGTGTAATGACTTACTCATCCCAGCAGTGGACTGTCTGGTGGGCAGTGCCTTTGGGGAAGCTCTCAGCTAACTCTCTAAGACCAAGTTTATGTTGATGCTTTCTGGATAGAAATGAACTGCTGCTACGGTTCTCCTGGTGGCTACATAAATCTGTGGAAAAGGATAGGGTCTCACTCAGGTCCATGTACTGAGGAAAACATCCTCTATGCTGCATGACTATCCTGTCAAGCATTTAACCACTGAGAGTTTAGACAGCAGTCATACACAACTGATGAGCTGTGGTGGCGCAGTATTGTTGTCTGCTTGCTGGTGCAATCAAGGATTAAAGGGAGGGATGCTGTCCACAGAAAAAACTTACATATTTTCTTTAATTCCTTCCTTGTGCTACTCGCACCTTGGATCATTAAGGCTTAAAACTGTAACAGTCCCATCTCTGTTCTTCCTGTAATATAAAGAGTCCATCTGTACCAGGGTACCTGAGCCACCTATATTCAGTAACAGAGACCTGAACCGCCTTAAACCAGGGTCATTGGTGGCACCTAAACTGATGCTGTAGGCCTGACTTCAGTGAAGCAAAGCCAGTTTGTACCAGGAGAAACTTGGTCTCCAAGCATTTGCTTTTTGCCTTTTCCTCAGCTGGGGCAGTGACACCACTCCACCCTGGCCAGACCTCAGGTCTCTAACACCTGTCTAGAGATGCTTTATCTAGGCTCACGATGCCTCAGAGGGAAGGCTTCAAACTCCCCAAGTGCCATGCTCTCACTGAAATTAAAATGATGAAATTCGCATAGTGTAAGGCTTCCAAACAGGGGTTAATCTCCAGAGAGTTTGACCTTTAGTTAAATAGCACTTTTATTCATTGGATAATTGTTGCTGATCCATGAGGTGGACATTGAAGACTTGTTTAAAAAAATAAATCTATATTTTTGGGACAATTTCCATTTACACTGCTTGGCAAACCAAGGCTTCATCCTGATCTGTGCTCTTGGGGAATGCCAGGGTAGAATTTGAATGTCTTTACATTTTATTTTAAACAAAGGGAACTTCAGACTTTTCAGCTAAGGTGAGTCCATTAAAAACAGGCCAACAATCCTAGAGCCAGCTCAAGGTTACATAAAATGAGTGAACTACAGTTGCTTCCATATTTACCATGTCAGCCTGCAGAGTCACCAGGCCCAGTGTGATTTGCCCATGTTCCACCCTTCCATTCTGATGAGGGTGGCAGGCACCACAACGTGCAGCTCTTTGGGCCAGTGCTGTCAAGTAAAATGTGCTTAAACTGATGTGACAGTAGTGCTCTGTTGAGTCCCCCAGTACTGTGCAGCAGGTTTTTCTGAATTCTCTGGACCCCAGTTTCTCCAATAGAAGTGAAGTAGAGGAGTTGCCCCTGCTACAGTGAACTCTCAACCTTTAATACAGGTTTCTGTCTCTGATCTGTCTATGCATGTCCATCACCATGGTACGTACACATGGGTATGTTACATGTGCATAAGGTAGAGAAGTTTATTTGTGGATAACATTGGACCTCTAAGACCCCTCCCAGTGAAATTTTAATGGGGTTCAAATCAGAGACTGTTAGTTATTTGGAAGGGAATCTCTTATTTATTGCATCAGTGTTTACAACCTGCAGCTACATTTAAAGGTAAGACCGGAGCTACTGCTGAACTGAATTCACCAGTGAGGGATGGAACAGATTCCCTGGAGAAGCAGGCACAGCTCCAGCGTAAGAGTCACGGTGCATTATTTTAGTGGATAATGAGTTATTTTGGAAAGCATCCAATGTGCAATGGTCCTGTCGGGTTATAGGCAGCTTGGAGGAGTCAATAAACTCAGTTCGTCAACACTGTGACACATTATGCTGAGTTTACAGTGATGTAGCAAAGTGACTCCCATCCTGGCTACCCTGCTGCCAGAAACATCCATGGCTGCCCTCAGCTCACCACCTCCAGAACTTGGTCTTCCTCCTTTCCTGTCCCTGTTGCCTCTGCATCTTGCTAGCCCACGTGCCACATTCCCCCTCACTGGGGTGATACAGTGCTATCAGCTATATATTTTGCATTAGTGTACAGCCACCACAGTCTGAGACCCGTGCAGACTTTATCATTTAGGTGTGTAGTGTTAATCTCATCAGAGTCCCGAAATTGAGTGTTTCAGAGCATCCTTATTTCTCACATGCCCATCACTGAATTATCTAGGCCACTTGTCCTTCTAGGTCCCTCTCCACTTGGCAAAGACTTAAATGTGGGAAGCCAGCCTAATATAGCAGAGGTAGCACAACATTTTGACTGGACAGGGATCTGGCCTGTTTGTATTCCTTTCCCTTTTTTCTAAGCCAGGGTGGGAGTGATGAAGCCAGCAGGATGGGGTTCACTGTCGTAGTTATAGCATCTGCATGGAATGCCCCTGCCTCAAGCAGCAACAATTGGCCAGCCTGACCCTGAACAGAGTCACTCCTGCTGCAGCCCTCTGGGTCTGCTTCATAACTGTTCCAAACCCTTTGGAGAAGAAGCCACCTGTCTATAACCTGATCTATGGCTATGGGAGCTTCTTAGCAGATGGGGGGCGGGGGGGGGGCTGATGAATAATTAACCTTACTGGCATAGCAGAGTGTAAAAGCAGAGGAGGAGTTTGTGAGGGGGTCTGCATGTAAGAGTTGTTGGACTTGTGGGCAAATGCAGTAGTAGGGGCAGAACACACAGCAGAGACCGGGGGCTTGGTGCATGGCAGTGTGATAAGACAGATGTGCTCAGATAGTGGTGAGGGGCCTGCATGCCTGGTTTTTTCAAAGTGGCAGAGTAAGGAAGTCTGGGTATGAAGTCTGGGTATAAATTCTGTGCATAGCAGCTGGTAGTATATGCTGTCCGCATGGACAAAAGATAATCCTGTTAACATTAATTGCTCCCAGAGTGAGTGGCCTTGCAGAGTCCATAACTGCCTACAACGGAGGGGCCATCCCCACTAGTATGTGGGAGCCTCCTACAGGGCCCATAAATGACCAGGTGGAGTTGCTTGGCCTGTCAGTACAGGAAACAGTTTTTTGCCCCTTCAGAAGGGAAGAGGAGACCTGTGGGGGGGTATAGTGGTGGGCAGGAGTGTAGCTCTTTGGGGTGTATAGTGGTGGGCAGGAGGTCTTACACGACCTAAAGCAGTGCTTCCCAAACTGTTCCTCAACATGACCCCATTTATGGCCTCATTTCCTCAGCGTGGTCCCTCACTCCTAACCCACAGCCCCCTACCCCCACAACCCCATCCACTGATGTTGTGATCCCATTTGGAGTTATGACACACAGTTTGAGAATCGCTGGCCTAAAGGGTGCAGAAGGATGGTTTTACATTCTTTCAGGAGACTGAACACGTCTGAGTTTGCATGTACCCATGGGAGCTGCAATGAATCCATATGCAACAAGATAAAGTGATTGCTGAGGTGTGGGGCTGGGATGTGAGCTTCCCTAAAGTTACACCCAGTGCAACTGGTGGGGGCTGAGGGTCCTCTTTGTGCCCTGTTTGTTCCTTGACAATGCTATTCACTGCTTCACCTCCCAGCTGCTGCAGCTGGGTGTGGTGGGGCAATAAATTTCCCTCCAGTACAAAGAAATTCTTAGCTGTTAAAGAGGATTTAGCCCAGTGTTTCCCAGATTAGCTGTCAAGATCCATTTCCAGTCTTGGCCTAGCAAAGGTCCCTCATGTTTACTGCCACTGCATTCTAATCTCATCAAAAACTGTTAGATCCTGCATCTGTGCGGGGTTTCCTGTTAACAAGGGCTGAACCTCAAAAGGTTCCATTTGGTTTAGTTTACTGAAGTTTACAGAATTATCTCAGTCTTTTGGGCATGGATGTCAACACAAGAGACTTGAAAGAAAATGTTGCTGCTGAGACTCCCCCAACCTAGCTCCACCCTTGCTCTTGGAGAGAAGTGGCACAAGAGCAACCTCCAGCATTTCAGCACATCTATTTTCAGGTCTTGCCCAGAAGCAGAAGAGGGAAATCACTTATTCAGATGCTCAGGCCTGGCTCTAGAAATGGTCCACAAGCTTTTTCTCTCCTGAAACAGTTGGCTTATCTCAGTACATGGCTTTCTACATAGTGTTCCTCACCATTTGGACTTTGTTGATTGGCTGTGGCATCAGGGATGTGCAGCTAGGCCCAGAGAGGCAGGTGGGTGAGGATCTAGCTCAGTCTGCCACTGGCTATCCTTGCTGTCACTCAGAGGCCATTAAAATGCAACTCATGCCCAGTGCTGCACAGAGAGAGCTAAACTCAGCTGTCATTTGAAGGGCAGTGACTCAGGGACAGCAAATCTGTGAATGAGACACAGGCTGGTTGGGCAAGAAATATTTCCTCATCTACACTGGCTGTAGCCCTAGACCCCTGTCCAGCTGCCAGGAATATGCATAGTCCAAAGCGTGACTGACATGCCAGCAACAGAGCTCAGCCAGTGAAAGGCCCACACATGCTTGACAGGCTAGATGCAGCGAGTTGTTCCATGCTATGCTCAGCCAACCCAACAGGCATATGTTAACCTACAATGAAGTCACTGTAGAAGGAATCTGGTAGCATTCCCCTGCTCTGCCACTTTCTCCTCTGTTCTGCTTTTCCTTCCTATTCCTCCTGTGTGGGTGTCATCATTCACGTGTGCCTGGCTCTAAACCAACATGCAGGAGATGTATCGGAAAGAAGCGTGGGAAACGCTGTAGGGGGTAATACTCCATCCCATGGCTCAAAGATCTTCAAGTGACAAGTGTTACTATTGAAAAAGCAGCTGGGATATGTTATCATCTGACCATTTTTATAGTAAAAAGATCACTGTATGAACGAGATACATATCCCCCTGCCTCCTCTAGCAGGAAGGCTGCACAGGGAAGGAAAAATGGAGTCACTGAAATGTTCCCTGCTGTGTTAAGTCCTAAAAGAGTAAGAGACTCAGATATCTGGCATCTTAGCTGACATCACATTCCTGTGTAACAGCATCTGCAAAGCTTCTGGTAAGGGGAGGGAGAATGGGAAAGCAGGAACAGCACAAGTTCCCCCTTTGCCAGTGTGCTTGTAGTGGGGACACGAGGGATTAGTTCCTCTCAAACTGGCCCATGCAAAGGATCCAGTTCATGCTGGGGATGAATCCAACCTGCAGTTACCACTGGAGCACTCGGTGCTTTCTGAAGTGCACCATTATAGTAGCAAATGGGTTGGGAGGGAAACAAATTGGCAGTACAGACCTATACAGTAGGAAGAGATGAAAGAAACATGGAATGTGTATGGAGCATTTAAATAATGTGAATGTTGCCTCATATCTGCTTATTAAACATACTTTTCTGCATGTCTGTGCACAGACCTGTTGCCTCCAAATAATCACATATGCTCCATGATATGGAGGTGCAAGACCTACCTGTGGGAAGAATGCTGCACCTCTGTCCTGAATTCTAATGATGAGGAAACTGCTGGTCCAGCTGGCCTTGCACAGGGCAAAAGGGCAGCCCTTTGTAGTTGGGATGGCAAAGCCAACACCTTGGAGATGCTCTTAACCATGCTAGTTTATCAAGTGACAGAGGGAAAAGATGGACTTTTTCTCAACGAGCAGCACCTTTCTGTGCATGGCTCTGCAGGGCTCAGATATCAGTGGTGGGGGAGGGCTTCCAAGGGTGCTGGTTAGGACCACACTCTTGTGGAACAAGAGGCAGAACTGTAACCTGGGCTGTGATGGCCACACATATGCGCGCTCTGCAAGACAGTCCTGCTTCCTGGGCTGTCAGTCACACCAAAACTTTACTTTTAAAGCAATGATACTGTCCACCGTGGCAGCTCTGGCACAGCAACTGCAGTCAGAAATAGACTATTTTGCTCCACAAATTACTAAATTGGAAGGTTCTGGCACTTTAATCCAGCGGACATGGTGAGTAATGCACATAATGAGTTAGAAACGGATGTAGCAGCCATTAAAGTTGTTTCCACCATGGCTATTAAGGAAAAAGTCATACTGTCAAGAAGTGGGAAGTCTTGGAAAAGCCACTTTTAAAGCCAGGTTATCCGCTGGTATTCATTGGTGCAGTTCCATTGAAGTGAATGGAATGGTGTCATTTTACACAAGCAGAGATTTGGCCCTATGTTTTGAGATCTCAGGAGGTTAGGGATGGGAGAACAATGGGTATGCATGCTATTGACTGGAAGTCTCCATTTCCCAGCTCATGCTAGATATCAAACGTGGCCTGCCTCTTTAGGTGGGGAAGTTTTACAGGACTTTCAGACACATTCCCTAGTGGCCAGCTACCCCTAGAAAGTCAGATAGTCTGAAGCACTGTATGTTCATAATGGAGAAGCACTGTATGTTTATAATGAACTTTCTTCGACATAAATGTAAACAGAGTGTAAACCAGAAAAGCAGTACAGTACTGGGGGTTTTTTTGTTTTGAGTTGTTTATTTTTTCTTGGTTGGAGAATGCACATTTCCAGGTGTTTCTTGTTCTCTGCAGCTCAGAAGACAAAGGCTTGCTTCTGTAGAGGATTATTTTGCTGAAGTTGGCTCAGAGGTGGTAGTATCTTAACCAGCTAAATTTCATATGCTCTTGGAAAGTGTTCAGTAATGAGCAGGGGATTTATTGTGAGAAGCCAAAAGGGAAAAAAGGATAGAGAACCAATATTGGTAGCTTCTCCCTGTGAGGCTGGAAATAAATATCCTTTCTGGCCATTCTCCCGGCTCTCTAGAGGTCCTTGGCCACTCTTATTATTTATCCCTCCTCTTTCTGACACGCACAGATTTTTCTCAGTGCTGTTCTTCATAGTAAGGGCTCTTGGGTCTTGCTCACTGATATGCTCCATCTTCTCCTTGGTCAGCCAGAAGGCCAAACATTGTAGCTAGAGTCTTCCACAAGATGCTTAGCCGGCCTATTTTCTATCATCCTAACTACATGTCCTGTACTTTGAAGTCACTGGGGCTGTAACTACATGTGCTATTCTTATATTTTCATAGCAGAGGTATAACAAGACAGCTGGATGCCCAGGGCAGCAGTGACTTTCGGCTACCACTGTGCCACTGGCACAACCAGGTAGCTGCACTAGCAGCTACCATTACCCTCCCCTTTTCTTGCCAAGGCTGCTGCCTTGGTCACACTGCCGGTTCATAAACCTCCTCCAGTTCCCTATTAATTCTTCTCCTGCCCATCACTCTGCCTTACTAACTCCCTGATTAATCACAGTACTTTAAAAAACTGTTTAGAAGTATTTCTGCCTTCTTAGCAAACATAGATATAAAACAATAGGCTGTACCTTGGTCTTTCTGGAACTTGATCTTTCTCAGTAGTTGTGTGGAGCTAAAAATTCTCTGCAGAGAGAATGAATATTTCGGCTCCGCACGCACATTTTATTTTCCTACTTCATCAAATTATAATAAGTAATTAATTGTTCCACCTAGTTAAGCTGTTCAATATATTGACATCTGTGGTTATCAACTGCTACATAAGCTGATGGCAAGATCTTGGACAATCTTAAACCTAAGATTTTGTCCTCATTGATTTTTCAATCCCATTTTTCTTGTGGCTTCCTTCAAATCTCCGGCCATCTTTTACACCGTCTCCTACAGTAGCCAAATCATCAGTATAGCCCCAAAGGTGGAGGTGGTATGACCCATTTACATTCATTCCACTGTGAGATTTTTTGCAAGAAACTTGTGACTTTTTCAGGGATTCCAAATTCTGTCATTGCAGGCCAGTGGCTATCTTCTGATATATTATTGTAACCTTTCTAAGTATGTATAGTTTGCATAGATTTTATCATATCCCCATTTTTTTCTCCAAGAGTTGGTAAATGGAAAATATTTGATCCAATGAACTTGTCTTTCTGGAACTCAGACTTACACTCTGTGAAAGGAATAAACCCATGGAAAATATGCAAAATAGGATGTCAAAGGTTGTAGGGAGACACCACAGTATCTCTTGCATTGCATTTTGCCACTTTTTCAAAACTGGGCATTTGACCATCTCCCTCGTTCCATTTCTCTGGATTTTTTTCAAACCACCAAACCAGCAAAACTAGTTTATAAAGTTTTTGAGTTAGCTTCTCCCTTCTTGTTTTTAATAATTCAGCAGGAGCATTATCAACACCTGGCACTTTGTTGTTTCTGAGTGTTCTAATTGCCTCTTGAATTTCTTCAAAAATTGGTTCTTCCACAAACAGTTCAGGTGTCTGGAAAATGGCTGTTTGTGGTTCACTTTTATCCAGCTCATCATTAAGGAGCTTATTAAACTACTCCCTCCACCCTTCCATAATTACACTCTTTGTATCTAAGAGTTTTCCATTTTTGTTTTCAATCAGACTTTTTCACGGTTGATATCCTTTCCTCCATGTGTTGATACCCTGGTATAATACTGTCACATTATTAGTCCTCCTATTCTATCCCATCTTCTCCCTTAAGCCATGTAAATATTTTCTTCTGTGTTGCTTACCAGTTTTTTGGCCTTTTTTGGTTTTCTCATATTCCTCTGTGAGACTGATTCTGAAGGCAAATGCTGCTTGCTGCACATCAAACACATCCATCCTCAGTTACCTTTCTACAATTTCCATCAAAGCATCCCTTTTTTTTCTATATTTGGAGTTGTTTCTATAGTCTTTTCTGTAGCTCTCTTTGCTCTGAAGGTCTCTCACTTAGTATTAGCATCTTGTATACTTCACCCCCCCCCCAAACTTGTTTTTAAATACTAAGTAATATTTCTGCCTTTATATTCTGGATTCCTCAAAGATTCTGTGCTAGGTCTGCAGCTCATCTGTTCCATTTATTTCTGTATCATGGCAAGTCCTCCCCCCTCACCCATCCTCCCATTCTCCCTCCCCCCCACCCTCTTACTATTGCTATTACAAGATAACATCTGGGTTGCAGTCTGTCTTATGCCTGGATCAGCAGCTGTATGGTTAATCCAGTACCCAGATATCATGACTGTTCTTGTGAGGAAGTAGTATTCTTCACAACTGCATCTTTAAATGTGTAAAGCCAATTAATCTCATTCTGTTGTTACCTTATGGAGATTCTCATTCTCCGTCATTGGTTTCCAAACATCTTCCTTTCCTTGGCATTGCAGTCAACCAGGACAATGTTGATGTCATACTTCGGAAGATTGTTGTATGTTCATTCATAAAATACATCTCTTTTTCATTAGTCCTTCTTCAGTGACATCTAATATACTGGTAAGACGGGTGTTGTGTCATCCCCTTTTATTCTTGGATAGATTAGTTCAGTGACAGCTTCCAGGCCAATGGTTGCTGATAGCATAGTGTCACTTCTCATAAAATCTGTTTCCATTTATGCCTTAGTCTTTCCTCCCCGGCAAAACCATGTGGATTTGTTGACTTTCAGATACTTGTTTCCCAGCCATTATATTTCTTTCAGGGTTGTGACCTACACATGATTCTTCTCTATTGTTCCACCAGATTTTTGAGGTTTCCTGCTACAGAGGAGCTCAAAATGTGTTGCCAATTTTCAGTCCTTTTTTCACAGCTGAGGTAGTTGTTATCTGTGTTATCATTTGGGGGAGAAAAAGGGAGTGTAAAGGCTTATTTGAGAATTTTATAATGACTGTATGTCTTTTTTTTTTTTTCAATGGGATAAGGGTGTTGATCATCATGCAGTCTGAAGGACCATTGTCTGGCCTTCAGTCTGGCTTGGCAGACTCTACCGGCTGCAAAAGTACTGCTGGCAAAGCTGTCCCATTCAGTGCAGCGTATGCCCCAGACCAGCCACATGTGGGTCCAGTACAAAACCCAGGGGCAGCACTAAGGGCAAGATAATGATAGGGCTCTGTGGGCTTTTTGACACCCCTACCATAGACATTCGTCTAGCAGATCATACTGATTAAACTTTACAGCAGTGTACATTTTCATCACATGCTAAAGATTAGAGGCCTGGGAAACGTGACTTATAAGGAAAGGGTGAAAGAATTGTTTTGTTTAGTATTGTTGAGGCTGGAGACTGAGGCAGGGATTGATAACAGCCTTCAAATACCTGAAGGGCAATTATAGAGAGGATAGAGAGAAGCTTTTCTCTGTGGTTATAGGGGACCAGAACTAGAAGCAACTTCCTCAGACTGCTGCAGAAGAAATTTAGATTGGAGATTTGGGGAAACTCTCTGACTATGAGGATGGTCAAGCATTGGAACTAGCTACTAAAGAAGTTGTGGAATCTCCATCCCTGGAAATGTTCAAGAGTAGTCGGGACAGACACTTGTCTGGGATGGTTTAGTCAGAGATGATCCTATATTGAGCAGGGGGCTGAACTAGATGGCTTTATGAGGTCCCTTCCTAGTGGTGTAACTGGGGGGGGAGGGGCATGATAGGGGAAACTGCCCTGGTTGCTGCCTTGAGGAGGGTCTAGAGGCAAAAAAAATAGCTGCTGCCAGCAGCTATGTGTTTGCAATAGCTGCAGCAACTGGAGGTTGTAGCTTTCACGTTGCCCTAGGTGTCCAGCTGTGTTCCTACACTGCTGTCCCTTCCAGCCTACTTTCCTATAACCTTATTGGTGTTTCTTCTATCTATTCAATTTCTGGACATGGACTTAAAGTGAAAGGATTGTTATTTTCTTCGGGGAAGATTTCACAGAGGCCAGTGTCCTGATTTTTCAAAGGAAATGAACAGCTGTACAGCATCCCGTTGTACAAGGAGGGCCACTCGTATGGTTGAGGGCCTCCGTGGCCAGCCCTAGGAGGAGAGAGAGGCTGAGGGACCTGAATCTCTTCGGTCTCCGCAAGAGGAGACTGAGGGGGGATCTTGTGGCTGCCTACAACCTTATCAGGGGCCAGCAGCAGGGACTCGGGGAAAGTCTGTTCACCAGGACCTCCCTTGGGGTCACCAGGAACAATGGCCACAAGCTGAGGGAGGATAGGTTTAGGTTAGATATTAGGAAGAACTACTTCACGGTAAGGGTGGCCAGAGCCTGGAATACGCTTCCCAGAGAGGTGATGCTCTCACCTTCCCTGGAAATCTTCAAGAGGAGACTGGATAGGCACCTGGCTGGGGTCTTATGACCCCTCCACCCCCAGTGCTCCTTCCTGCCCATGGCAGGGGGTCGGACTAGATGATCTGTCTAGGTCCCTTCCCACTCACTGATTCTATGATTCTGAGGTCAATGGGATGGGGGTCCTCAGAACTTCTGAATATCAGAGTCTTCAGAAGTTGGTAGGATTAAGAAAATACGAGCTGTTTGAAGAAATAATCTTTAGCTAGGACATGCATTTTAAAAGGAGATAAACACTTGTGCTTCATGGCATAAATCGGACACTAATGCCGTGAGATTAGGCAGAAACTTTTTCTCTAGTCAGATTGTTCCATTATTTTTGATTAAGGGATTTCTTGCATGATCCTCTGAAGCATGTGACTCCAGCCACTGTTGGAGCAGGGGTATTGGAGCAGAAGGATGGAGCACTGCTCTGATCCAGGGTGGCAGGTGTTTTGTTCCTTAGGAGGGCAATTTCCCTTCTGCATCAGTGTTGATCCTATTGGGGTACTGTGGTATCTTATAGATAACAAACATCTTCCTAAGCTGCTTTCTTATAACCAGCTTGATCAGGAGCTTCTGGAACTGCTCCAGTGTGTCTGTGAGAAACAAGGGGGTAGGGGAGGAGCATCACCATTAATCCAGGGTGTCAATATCTGATGTCAGTCAAATTTCCCACTCTAAGGAGTTCTCACATGACTTGGCAGTGAAAATACAAGCTGAGCAGTCTGCCTCCATGGTGTCAGTCAATTCCTAGGTGAACAAACAAGCTCGGTTGCTTTAGATGGCAGGATTTTGGAGCACATGACTATAACTTGCACCCTAAATTATAGCATGGGGCTGGATAGGAAATTATTTTTCTGCTCCATGTTTTGGTGTTATAGACATGATGTCATAGGTGCATTGGTCCAAGAAATGTGTGAAAGGATCCTAACCATGCAGTTGTTCAATGAAAGATATCACCCTTAAAAATTCTTTCCTGCCCCATAACATTTTCAAGATTTCAGTAACTGCAAGGTTTTCAGACAATTTGTAATTCTCAAAGAATTGCTTTGTTCTGGGACAGACAGAGACCTCTGAGAAAAGCGATTCACCCATCTCCATAGTTGTCAGTAGGCTGGTGACTTGAGCCTGGGTCTCCTATAGTCCAAGCATGCCCAAGTCCATCTGTACTTGATTCACATCAGGAACTTAAACCTCAGTCTCTCCCTCATCATCGCACATGAGGTCCCAGTCACCAGCCTATTAGCTGTTCTGCATTGAGGTGTCATAGGTCCTCTTGTTGGAGCCATTCCACTTTGTATAAACTGTTGAAATGTTTCAGAACTTCCTTTTAAGGGGACTGCTATCAGGGAGATGTGGTTTGAGGCATCTTCAGCAGTTGCTCCAGCCTCTTTAACCCTTGTCAATTTAGTTTTGGGCAATAGGTACAATACAGAGACTGCATTGGCAGCTTCCATTGATCTTCTCCCCCTGGCAGTGAATGTAGGTTTAGGTGTCTGTGTTGATTATTTTAGATGTCAGCTATTTTCCATTCCGTATTGAGCATGAGCTGTTACTGACACGTCTGCAGCCACTAGCATGAATGAGTTGAGCTTAAATGTCTCTGGTCTTTTCTGAGGAATCCCTGAAGGTATTTCTAAACAATTCCACGAGGCTCCAGTATCTTGGGCTCTTGGACAAGTTAGGTATCATGTTCTATGGTGTCTGAGTATGCCAAAGGCGTCCACCACTTTATTTCCATTACTTCTAACTCAGACGGTGCAAATGAGTGACTAACCAAGTGTTTGGTAGAGACTGAGGCTTGGAGAAGAGCTAGCTAATGGACACCCAAGTGCATGCATCTACACGTGCATTTACATCACACTAAATTTACTGTGCAGTAACTTACTGCACAGTAAGCAGGGATTAGGCTGGCATCTACACATGCAGGCATTACAGCACAGTAATGCTGTGTGTGGACCAACTTGGGACTGAAGTTAGTCCCAACTCACTCCATACACACAGGGTTACAGTGCAGTAAGGCATCTACATGTGCTGTACTGAGTGAAAACTAATTGGGCATAAATTTGGCCTAAGTCACCATATTTACTGTGCAGTATGGGTGTACACATGTAGACGTGCACCCATACTGAGCAATACTTTCTGGTTACTGTGCAGTAATTTTGGCTACTGTGCAGTAAATGTGAATGTGTAAATGCGCCAAGCGCGTGCTATTCCACCTCACTCCAGTCCCTGAAAAGCTATTAATGCCAAAGCTAGGTGAGGCCTCCTTCTCCTTACCACTTCTCATGACTGTCTTCTGTTGGTTACAAAGGACCAACTCATGGGATTATAATAAATTCTAGTTTATTGGACGGGATATGAAGTTACCAATAAAATCATAAATGCAAACTTTGAGTTATGGGTGGTACTGGTCACTTTAGCGTGCGCGCGCGCGCGCGCACACACACACACACACACACACACACACACACACACACACACATGCACTCACTCATTCAAAACCATGTCGTATAGTGTGTAGTGGCTGCTATAGTGATTGTGAGCACTGGTGTCAGTATATCTACCTGTCCAAGTGCCTGGAGTCTGCTGTTGATGGTCAGCTTCCTTCAAGGTGATGTCTTCTCCAGAAGGGGGTTGGTTGCCTGCTTGTCCTTCTGTCTTTGTGTAGGTCAGGTGCTGGATGAGAGGGCGCCACTGAGGGTCATGCTTTACTCCCTTTTATCCCTTTCTGGCAGACTTCTGTAATCCCCCAACATCTTCTTGGCTACTTAGTCCAGGGGTTGCTTGTCCCACGTGGGTCTTGAGTAGTACCTGACAGCTGTTAGTGACGGGGGTCTCTGCCTGCTTGGTACCTGAAGTTTCCAGAGTTCACTTACTGATTTAATGTCTGTATTGTCGTGGGTTACAGGAATAGTCCATGTGGTGAGTGCTCAAGTTCCAGGAATCAGTTCTTTAGCTTGATTAGCTTAAAATGGAATTCCCTTGGCTTAGGGTATTGTCTACTGATGATCATCATTCACTGGCATTCACTCAACAGATTTTATCACTTTACAATTACAACTTCAATGCAGTTTTAATGAAGGTCCAGGGTGTAACTTCATTCTACAGGGAGTACATTCCTTAAGAATTTAAAAGTATAAAATATAAAATACAAGATGCTATGGTAAAGATGAAACAGATGAAATATGAAAATGCATAGTGAGAAATATATAAAAATGCAATGTGAGGTAGTGACGATCAAAAGCTACTGGGGACAGTGAGTTAGGTTATCACAGGATATATTTACAGTCTTTGCAGTAGATATTATAGTTCTTTTGTTTTCTTTAGTGACACTGAGCTTAACTGATATGTAGATGTAATTTCTAGGTTTCTCCTACAGAAAGCCACTTCAGCTGTCTGGCTGGCTCTGAGTCATGCCACACCCATGCAATGAGTGTGCTAGGTCTCTGCCAATACTTAGAAGGAAAAGAAATGCACAAAATTTGGGGGGGGAGAAGCAGTGCAGGCAAGAAGGAGCATCTGTTATATCCATGTCCAGAAGGGAAATGTACAGAGGGGCTTTCTGCTACACTTCTAGCTGAAGTGAGGGCCTGTTACAAACGTTAACACTAACAGCTTTCCAGGGACCTAAGCAGGATGGAGTAGGATTGTATGTAGAGATTTAGAGGTCCAATATATGACATAGGATCTGGCCTTCAGTCTGGATAAAAGGTATAACTAGGGAAGCAGCTGGAAAAAGGAGCAGGTGTTAGATTGGTGTCCTGATTGAGTCCTTGTTCTTGCTGGGGAGCGTTTTGTTTTGTTTTGTTTTTTGTTTGTTTAGTTTAGTTTTTGGTTTTTAATTCATAAACACAGTTTGAAGATCCTATTTGATCCGCAGCTACTTCAGGATCTCCAGGTAGCCGCAGTTAACACAAATCCTGTGTGTCATTTACGCTGAGGAAAGACACCACACACTTTCCAGTTTGTACCTTACCCCCGCTAGCCAGGCCATTGTTAACTTAAGGCTAGAAAACTGTACTGCACTCTGCAGGAAGCTGGACCTTAAGAGCTTTGGAAATTGCTGCTTATTAGACACCACCTAGCACAGAACAGACATGATCCCCCTGGTCTATGAGTTTTACTGTCTGCCAGTTAATTTCCAGGTGAAGTTCCAAGTGCTGGTTTTGGTCTCATTCTCATGGAAATGGCACAAATTTTAGACATACTGATTAGTCCAGTAAATTTTGACCAGGCACATTAGCTGTGTTTTCTTCAGGACTAATCTCATTTATTTCTTGCCCATATGTTTAACCTCCCTGGGTTCCTTTTATATTATTTCTTAGTCCATCCTGATGTTCACAACACCTTGCTAATTACATCTGCGGATAATACCAAATAACATGCTGTTTACCTTCTCTTCTAAATAATTAACGAAGTCGTTAAAACGACCTGATATCCATCCCTGGCATCTCACTGGACATCATGCCCCCCTTGGATGGGATAGATTACCATTTATCATTAATCAGAATAATTGAGTAATGTTTGCTCAGTGCTCTGGAAATGTAAATCTCTGTGTAAATCCTAGCACATAGAAAACACTTGTTAGTGCCCACAGGCCTGCCAAGATTGTTCCCACTTGTGTATTTACTCATGTGTCCAGTTTAATTGAATCATCCTGAGCACTGGAGTTTCTACCCTTTCCCTGTAATAACCTTTTAACTCCCGATTCTGGGACTGAAGAGTAGTAATATTGTTAGCACTTTCCAGTTAGGCTCCTTAGCCAGTTTTCCACAGTAGTGATTGTGTCCTCTGCTGTGTGGTGGCACAGTACTTGTGTCCATTTTGAATTATTTAGTCAAATTCTCTCACATCTTCTCTAAGCACGTTAAACTGCCTGGACTGGTCTTTGGGACCATCATATGTCTTCCTCCCACCCTAGTGCTGCTCTCTGATGTGGGCATCTAGCCAGGCTGAATTCTTTAGTGCTGAGCTCCCTTGGGAACTTTTTTGTTTGAATGAGAGCCAGGAAGCAGAATCCTTATTCCTGTGAGGTCCAGAAGACACTGATATGTGCACCTACTTCTGTGAGGTGGTGCCCTCATCTTTCAGGGGTTCCAAACCTTTTTTTCATTTTTGGCGGTGAAGAGGACTGACTAAAGGTGTGTGTGAATTAATTTACACCTACATATATGGTGCTTGTTACAGATTAATCCACTATTATTTCTGTTTCTTTTTTTTTTCTGGTGGTTGGGTAGTGTGGTGTTGAGGACTGTGCCTTTAATGGCTGAACATCCCAGAGAGAGAATCTAGAAGTGTGGCTACATAGCATAGTGTAGCTTCATGCAGGTCCTGAGATCTGCCTGAATGAGCTGGCTCAGATACTGGAAACACTGCGGCTGCATTAGCGAGGCATCCTGTCTGGGCTAATCAGCTTGGCCATGCAGGCAAACCTGACATGGGGCATTGTGAGCATCCTTCTACTGTGCCCAGCTTGTTTAAATGGGATGCAAAATAAAGCAGAGCTCTTGCAAGCACCTTTGAGTCCAAGTGCTCACTGAACACACTAAGCTGTTTTAGGAAAAGAAAAGCAGACATATTATGTCTGCAGCCTGCTGGTTGGCCTGTTGCTTTGGTTATTTTTATATGGCACTTAAATTGGTGCACGGATCTGCAGCAAGTGTAAGGCATCCCAGTGTAGCTCTTTGTGAAAATCTATTTAAATGTAAGATGGGTGAAAATCTTGTGGCAAACAGTAAATTTGCTGAAAATGTAGTTTCAAAGGGAAGGTAACTGGCCATGAACTCAGATCAAATTTGGCAGATAGTTTCATGTGCAAAAAGCTCCCTAATCCCCAGCCCTCTAGATCCCTGTACTTCCTTGCTGACTCTCACCATTCTCTTTCTCCCCATGGCATATTTCCTGCATTGATGGTAACTCATATTTAAGAGCTGTTGCATCCTGTTTACTGTTATCTCTCCATCATCTCCTTAGGACACCTATAAAGACAGGTACCATATTGGGCCTTCCAAAAGATGCTTAGCTAGTCTGGTTTCTATGTTCCTAACCACATCCCTCTCCCTGAAGTCATTGGGAATCCTTGCACTTACTATATTTTGCTCTTCATAGACCTCCCACAATACCCTAGTAGTTGTTTTCCCTTATGCTTGACATTTGACACAATCCTTTACTTTTCAAGGTATTTTTATTTTTCTTCCTTCTCAGGAAATGTCTACATTTTGCATCTATATAAAACAATAGGCCTTAGTATGAACTTGCATTTTACTTGCAGCTTGCATTTTTCCCCCTTCATAGCTGTTAGGATCCAAAAAAAATTTGCAGTAAAAATAATAAGACATTCCTGCTTTGTATGTACCCATACTTTAATTTGCTCCTTTGTCATATAGTCATTTGTAATTTAATGCTTGTAGGTATTTTTCTGTCTAAAAATGGGTGTCAGGGAAATAAGGAAATGTCAAAATATTTATCTTGCAATGTTTTTTAAATCAGCTATTTTGATTATTTTTTTTTTATTTTGAAAAGGTGATTTTGTTTTGAAATTGTCCTATATTCTTTAAACCTGCGATTATAACATAGGTTAAATAAATTTAAAATTAAATTTCCTTTTGTTGCCAAACATTTTTGGTTTGGGCTGTCTGTGTGGAAATTTTCAGTATTTTCATTTCACTGGGGGAAGAGGGAGGGGGCGGAATTTGATTTGCACCCTTTTTTTTTCCTAGTTCACCCACAAAGAAACACGAGAAATCTATTCTTTGCATGGCTTTAATTTGGCCTTAATTTGGCCATCCATTTGCAAAGGTGCACCCATTATTTAGTCATACCTGTGTACGCAGGGCTTTGGAGTCTTAACTCCTTATGTAGACACATAGTGAGAACTGCATATGAAGTAACTTACTTTCCTGGAGTATGCTGATTTACACAGAAGCACTGAAGGTATCCATATGGGGATGAAGTTAAACTGCTGCAAATTTAAATTCTGGTTTACTGCATGCTTGTTTTCCCATGTAGACAACCTGTTGTCCTCAGTCACACTAATAATTGGGCTGTTGCTGGTTATTTTTCTCGTGCATAACTATTTCTCACTTGCCTGTCTGGATTTGCCTAATAACTTTGTGAGCTTGGCACCCAGTGAAACCTGTAATATGTGCAGTGTCACTGGGTGGTGTGGAGTGAAAGTAGTAGGTTAGCAAGACCCTTGACCCAACTCCACAGAGGTGACTTTGTGGACTGACTTGCCAAGGTCTGAGGGCTGTGGGTGCCCTGCCTACACTCTCTCTTAGATGCTAGGGGGCATGTTCTGCCCTTGCCAGCCACATGCTTGTATGGTGCTGTTCATGCCACAGATAGGGATGTCTTTGTAGATACCCTTACCTGTTGCAGAGGGTCTGGGGGTGTCTCTTGGGATGTCCTGCCCCCTTCATAGTGTATTTAGAGGAACTCCGTAGGGTGCTTTGGCCCTACCATAGCATGTTGGGATGGGAGGGCTGCACTCGCTGCAGCTGGAAAGATCTGATTTGTTCCTATTCTCTTTTGCTGGTTCTGTTGAGCTAGTTTCTCCCTCTGCCTGGGGACAGGGAACAGCAACAGCTCCTCACTGAGCTCTCCTAGCGCAAACAGGGCTTCCCCCTTCAGACTCTGCAGAGAAGCTCATTTCTCTGCACTTGTCTGCAGCCTTCAGTAGGGAGATGCTGGTCTGGATGTCTCTCACTTCCTGCTGGTCACCATGGCAACGAAGAGGGATCCTGGATTCCTCCCGACCTTTCATTCTCACACAGCCTGCAGTATTGGTGGGGGTTGAAGCCCCACGTACATGGCAGAGAATAGGATGTTCCCAAGCTGTGTACCTCAAAGAATAAAAAAAAAGATATTCCAAATCAGCTCTGGCTCTGACCTGGGCCAGATCTGAACCAGTTGTTTCCATCAGCTGAAGCTGCCAGGAGCTACAGCATCTGCATGTGTCACAAATGTTTAGGAAGTTACCAGTTCTCCTCACAGTTCTGGTTTCCAGTGTTTCCACACATAAGTCATGCATGGCAACAAGCATTGCTAGACCCCTCTGTGCCCAGCTGTCTCTGCCCCTACACCGAAGTGACAGAGAGTGTCCCATCTGTCTGTCAACTGTAATTGTATAGGACCAGTGACTGTGCTGTCAGGATGGGACACTCTCCTCCTCCATGATACGGTGTGTTAAGAGGAAGGATTTCAAAAGCTGCCTCGCTCGTTTGCATTCAGCTAAAATCCAGGATCTGCCACAGGACAAAAGTCTGCTCAGAATCTACTCTTTGAGGCCGTGAAGCTGAGTTTTTAAATATCAGTAAATAAAGCCTAGCACAGGGATGCACAACGTGAAGTCTGCCAGGGCAATCCTAGAGGGCTTGCACAATTCTTTATTAAGCCAATTTATTAAACAAAAAAAAAAAATTGCTGAGCTCAAGTCCCATGTCCTTACTAGCAGTGATTCATTCAGCACTCGCCTACACCTGTAGTCATTTCCCACTTGCAAACATGCTGAGGGCTCATGTCTGATCAGAGGGGGCCCAGCAGTGGCAACTCTCCAGCAGCATTGCATTGGTCCTGCCATTCATGAGACCTGATTCTGGGAGGCATGGTGCACCTTCACCACTCAAGAGTGTTCTTATGAGTCAGGGGGGAGGTGAAAGGAAGAGAAGTCCTCAGGAGTACACAGCAGGTATTCCTGGATTTGTGGGATCAACCCCTAACTTTACATGTCACCTGGGTCATGAGCATGCCAAAGCTTGCTCCTCTCATTGCTTTGCTTTAAACTCTATGCAACACAGGTATTGCCATACTAAACTAGTGGTCCTTCTAGACCACTGTCCTCTATCTGGCCATGGCCAAGACCACCTCCTTGAGAGGAAGATGGAAGACACTGTAACCATAGAAAAAGCATCTTCCTAAGTCCCGGCAGCTAATGGCTGATTTATGCCTTGTGGCACAAGAGTTCATTTCCTTTTTTAATCCTATCTAATATAACTGGATAGCCTTATTATCCTTATACATTTTTAATCCACTTTTGAATCCTGTTTAGCTTTTGGCCTTGGTAATAGCTAATGAGAATGGGGACTTCAAGCAATCCTAACAGATTGGAGAGACCTGACTTTCCTGCACAAAAGGTCTGTCTTGACTCTGTCAGGTCCATCTGGATAGTTTATAACACTTCAGTTATTGTGTAAACAGTTTTACTTGTTTCAGTGGTTGGCAATTCCCAAGATCACTCTGGTACTTTTTTTAATGATGGGGAAACATTTGCAGCTCTGCAGAATCTTGGAACAATATCAGGGATCACTTTGTTTTCTCAACAGCTGTTACTTGGTGCAACTAAAGCAAAAATGATCACTTGGTTCTCAGCAACATTCTTATCCTCCTTAATTGCCCCCTGGCTCCAGCAGACCAACTGATTGTCTTCTGGCTTCATGCAAATGATATTCTTAAAAGCAAATAAATTGTTGTGTGTCCACGTTAGCTAACTGCTCTTCAGATTCCTTGTAATCTTCATTTACATTTGACCTCTCACAGTTTTGCGTTAGTCTATCACTTCCAATGAGGCAGATTTATAGTTTCTGAAGGGTAGTTTCTGAAGGATGCTCGTTTGGATCTGCCCTCTAACAATACTGGCTTTTCCATTGCTATGGTCCATTCAGGTGTCTTCATATGTTTGATTGCTTACGTAGCCTCCATACTAGAACTAATAGTCTTTAGCTCTGACTTTTTTTCCTAGCTCTGTAATTTCTGAGAATTCCCTTCTCCTAAAATTTAGCATCATGATAGTTAGTTTTTAGTATTATTCCTTCCCCAAAGATGTTTAGTTTTAAGCGTTGTTGTTGCTGAATGATTAACTGGAGTTACTTCTTGAACCAACCGTATGTTACGTGGACCTGAATCAAGCCTGGACCATTTTGTGCTCTAGAACTGGCTGTTCTGAGAATCAGTTGTGTACAGTGTTGGAAAATTTAATCTCTGAACCTTGTCCTGATTAGACATTTGACCAGTTTATATGTGGGTAGTTGAGGTCTTTCATCCATTATTATTGTTTATTAGATTTTGTTGCCTCTTTCATCTCTTTCAACATTGTGCACTTAATATCTCTTCCTGCTCAGAGGCTGGCAGTGTAACCCTCCTTGTAGATTTCTATTCTTATTGCTTAGGATTTGTATCTTTACAGACTCCTCTATGGAGTCCTCCCCACTCAAAAACAGTTTCAGTGGATTCTTCGAAATGGTTTTGGTTTATTTCCACCTCTGCAGCCTAACCTTTCCTTCCTGCCTGCTGGTGACTTGTGCCAAAGGAAGCTTTGTTTTGCTTTGCACTAGCCCTTCCTACCTCGCTTCCTAAAAATTGGCCAAGCCTGTGTTGCCCAAAGATTGGGGTGATTGGTGATGATTGCAATAGCTAACTTCACCAACTCAAGTATTGCTACTATGTCATTTTGTAACTCCAGTTTGAACCGTCCCTCTGCTAAAAGAGGGTTTTCTTTCCATGCATCTCACCTGGAAGAATAGTGGCCACTATGCTGGGCATTAGAACAGGAGTAAGAATTTGGGAAGATTATTGTGGCTTTGACAAACCTAGGATCTCTTTCTCCTTCCTTAGAAATGAAACAGCTTTAGCTCGGTCCCTGGTGTTCTGCTGTAGATATCAAAGAAAATTAAATTTATTTCAAATACACAAGCAGGTTATTCATTATTAATGTTGTTGTTTTAATGCAGACTCAGAACCAGTATATGAATTCATTCAGGCTGCAGGAAAATTACCACTATTTTCCAAGGGGTTTCCCCATTTCTGACTGTTTCTGACTGTGGTGTTAAATTCTGATTTGAAAAGAAAGCAATCAATCCATGAGCCAGGGGAAAGATTAGGTGCAAAATCCTTCAGTGTGGTCAGCAGTGTGCAGTCTTGCAGCCCCTTCAGTGCAGATGAAGGGCTTGCAAGTTCTTACCTGCTGCTGTGATTTATTGAAAGAGCCTGCAGGTGGTCCAGAAGCAAAGAAGAGGGAGATGCTGGTTCCAGGAAGAATGAGGAAAGGGGGCTTGGAAGGCACTGAGCCTAAACTGGGTGAAAGATGCTAGGTGCAGGGAAAGTGGAAATAAGGAGAACAGAACTTATTGCTGAAGGAAGATAAGTCTCAGTAGAGGTATTGTGTCTGTACGAGCAGGCAGCCAAGCAGTACTAAATGGGATGAATGTGGCCCGCACACAGTTTACAGGTCTAAGGCCTGGAGTGAAAATACGGGAAGGTGCACAGCCTCCGGGGAGCCCTCTGTGTCTGAATCCTGCCCCCTAATGGCAAGTGGTAAGCCATCCTGAGGGAGACAGGGAAATACAGTGGATTAAAGAGATTGCTCATGACGGGCGAAGAGCAGGAATCAGGAACTGTGCTGAAATTCAGTCCAGAATGGAGTGAGTGACAGACAATCCCAGCACACGTTAAACAAAGGCTCCCACATACACTTTGTGAATTAATTTCAATCAGACGCTTATTGTGTGTTACCTAAAATATCAGCTGATTGGTCAAAACATTTATCAAGATGAATGCACTTGTAATAGTGACATCTCTTCCTTGCTTTGGGAATTGGCAGGGCTGCTTTTCCCTTGTGGACAGGAGGCAGGGACTGGCAGAGCCTTGCATTAGCTCAGAACAGTGCACGCTGCACTCTGACTTGCGCAGAACATGAGGTAAACTACAAATAGGGATATCAGAGCCTGGGGTGCAACTTGGGCACAGCACAGAGCAGATCAAAGCTCTGCTAACTGAACAAGGAGGTCTAGCTTTGGTATTCACTGGATATGACAGCCAGGGTGGGAGGTCTCCTTCATGATGGTGAGGGCAAGTGGCAGTGCCAAAGAGGCCAGGACTAGAGAAAGCTCTGGGAAGTACCAGAGTGGTGGGAATGGGTGGGTGCATGTGTGTGCATGATGGGGTGCTGAGTGTTCAACAGCAGAGAACTTTTTTTCTCTCAGGTCTGCCCAGAGCCACACACGTCCCACTGCAAGGTCTGCTTGGTTGATGGCACCAGAGGTGAGAGCTCAAGGAGCTGCACCCACACTTCTTTCTAGTCAAAACAAATCCACAACTTTGTGATGCCCAAGCTGCATTTCTCAGGATGTTTCTTTTCAGAGGGGAAAATTCATAACTTCCCATTTCCTTAGACAAAAGTGAAGGCAACCAGTAATCATCCCCTCAAACCTGGCTAGGGTTTGAGACAAAGGGGCCTGGCCACAACTGCTCCCTGCTCCCCTTCCATTCTATGATGCTGTTTTTCCCCCTTTGGGGGAGGTGCTGGGGGCAGTCTGGTTTTATATAGATGTTCCGATTGAAGTAACTTTGCTATAGGTGCTTGCCCATTGTTTTCTGTTGGGTTCTGAGGTAGCAATAAGGATGCTTTTTTTTTTTTTTTAAATCCAATGTTTGTATTTTGTGGGCATCAAGAATCAGCAGGTCCATATGTCCAGATTTGTGTACTTTGTCCTTCAATCCAAACTGCAAGCTACCTGCTAACATTTAGCATTGATGAATAGATAACTTGCAGGTATCCACAAAGGAAGTCCCACACAGGCAGCAAGGTGAGCATCCCTTATGTTTTAGTCCTACAGGAGATCACTACAGTTGTTATTGCTAGGATTTGTTGTTTCACTTGGGCAAAGATGTTTACGCCACAAGTTCTTCTTATATGCAGCACTAGCATCCCTGTGACACCCACTTCCTCATACCCACACACATGCAGAAGAGGCTGCAGAAAGGAACCCTCTAGACAGTGAAGCTGACACAACAACCGCTTAAGTACGGAGCATAGGACAAAAGGGATGCCTGGAAAGTGTTCTGCATTTCTGAATGGATATTCTGTGCCCTGCACTGGTTGGCTATTTTGCTGTAGGCCACTCTCTCACAATCTATTCACCTCAGCTTCATGCCTCCCCCACTGCTCCTGTATTTTTCTCCCCTCTGTCTTCTCTTCCCTGTCTCATCATGCCTTTATTTAGCTAATACAGTATACTCCTCACAAAAACCTACATGTAGAAAAGAAGGGAAAGAATGTTTGCCCCCCTCAGTCCATTCATACTGCCTGTACATCCTCTTCCTTCTGCATACCCTGAGCTTGTCTGATCTTTTTAGACTGTGAGCTGTTTGAGGAAAAGACTGTCTCTTACTCGGTTTATCTGTACAGTACCTTGCATATTGGAGCCTCATTCTTGGTTAGTCCCAATGCAAACCATAACAATAAAAATAAATAACACTAACAATGTGGCACTAATTATTAATGTGTTCTATAATAATGCCCAGAGGTCCTCACCAGGATTAGGACTGCATTGTGTTGGGTACTATAAAGGCACAGAGTAAGTATCCCTGGCCAGAGGAAATTAGTTAGAGATGATCCAGGGTTGGGATAAGGGATACAACATAACGCACACAGTTTCAACTGTTTTTGACATCACTGCACAGATACGAACGTTGGGTTCTTCACAAAGTTCACCCAGCAAGATAGAAGAGTTTTATATTAAGCAGCTATCCCACAAAAAAAAGAAGTGGTCATTCAAAGATATTAATAGCTAGGAAATGTAGAACAAACACCCTGAAATTCTGCATTCCCCAGCATCACCTGCTGTCGATTATGTAGAATTTCCAGCTGCAAGAAGTCATCAAGCAAAATGCCAGGGCTGGGTTTGATAAAGGCTGGCTACTTCTATGAGCAGGAGCCCTTCTGCCTGTTGCGACCACAGCCGTGGAATTGCTGTGCTTCAAGGTGTGTGCGTTGCTTTCCAAAATGTATGAGAGAGAAACAGGCTTTTCTGCATTTAAGTGAGCAAGTAATTCTCAGTTGCAGGAACAGTCTGCCTGCCCCAAGACAATGTTTAATAATTAAACTTAGTATATTCCCTGCAAGCTAGAAAGCATATTCTGAAACATTGATATGGCATCAAAAACTGCTGTAGCTGGTCCACTGCACATAATGCAACTGGCCCAGATCTGCAGAAGAAGTCATAGGAGAAGGATTAGCAAAGGAAGCACCAGAGGCGTCTGGAAATAAGTCTGGACCCTGCCCTCACTTAGCACCATACAGTCAGCTAGGCGTAGTAGGGATTTGTGTCTTGCGCCTTCCGGTGAAGTGTCTGGTACCAACAACAGGAGGCTGAAACTGGTGGAACAGCAATACTGATTTACTTGGGCAAATCCCTGTTTCCCATTACCATCCAGCCTGGTTGCACTCCCACGCTGCCTCTGTCCTACTTGCTGAGGTAGGAAGGCATCTGGATAATTCCCTAGAAATATCTCCCACACTGCAGCTCAGTCACTGTCCCCAGGGCCGAGAGTTTTGTGCTCCTCTTCCCTCTTGCCTTGTTCATTCCCAAAGAAAGTCCTGTGGGAATGTCCATGACTAGCCTTCCCCCGCACGCTGCCTGGCATGTTAACAAATCTCATCAAGGTTATTGGGCTTTTCTGTTTCTTTGCTTTCGGGGTGTTGTGCAGTTGAGGGGAGGGTGGGAAGCTGTTTGTTTGTTCAACCAGGCAGCTCCTAGCAAAGCCACGGAGCACAGGGAGCGCGGCAGCTGCAGCAACACAGAGGCCTTTGGGCTGCCTCTTAAAGGTCCCTCTTTTCGCAGCACACTGCCTGCCTGGGTAAAACACTCAAAGCTCTGCCTTGTTGATTTCTGGTCTAATTGTTGCTTCCTTCTTCCTCTCTGCTCCCCGCCCCCCTCTCTTCACCACTGGAAACCAACATCCACAGGTTCCCATGGCAACCAGGCTGCAATGGCAAATGTTGCATTGGACTAAGTGGGAGATTATGTGTGGTGTGAGTGACAATGGGGAGGGGGGAGATAAAGGGGCCTCCAGGAGCCCAACAGGCTCTGTGGGCTAGAATATAATCAGATAGAATAAGACTGATGGATCACTGGAGCTGCAGCTCTCCCCTCACCCCCCAGCATAGAGCACAAGGTCTGAGCAGAGCAGCCCCCCCCCGCCCCCAATCTGTGCTTGTGCACACAGCTCTCACTCCAGGATGAGACTCTGCTCTGTGTGGGTCGAAGAGCGAGGGTGAGTTCTGCGCACTGCAGCACAGGCAGAAGTTAGCACTGGTTAGAGACAAATATAGTGGGGCAGACATTATGTATGCTCATGGGCAGTGCCCCACCTGCCAGCCCTGCAGCATTCCCACCTGCCCTGCCCTTGGCATCCTGCATATTCGCCAATGCACCTCAGCTCTTGCTGGCAGCTGTCTCTGCTCTTCTGGGTAGAGGCTGCTGGGTTCTCACACATCTCTCCTCTCCCGAGGCACCTGCTTGTACCCTGTAGGAGAACTGAGAGATGGGCTGTTTGCCTTCTTCACCTCCATGGGAGTCGCACTTGGGCTCTGAAGTGTCTGTTGCTCACACTGACTGGAAGAGGCACTGTTTGCACAGGGCACTGTGGAGGTCCCATAAACATGCATGCCAGTGCAGGTTGAGGATGCACCAGAGCTTCCCAGGGAGCTGTCAGCAATTCTGTTTGTCCAGTTGTGGATGTTATTGGGGTTGCACTGTTTGCTCTTCAGGAACAAGAGCAAAAGAAAGGAGCTGGACTGTTGGTGGGGTTTATACAACTAACTGTATGCAGTATGGGAGGCCTCTACGCTGCTGTCCTGGAAGGGTTCTGGGAGCTTCTGAAACAAAAGACAGTGAGGTCCACTAAGGGGTCCTTCTTGCTATTTCTAAGAGGATACTTTCAATTTCCTATAAACTACAGTTAGGGTCCTGCCATCTCTCTTGTAGATGCGTCAGTAGTGTCACTGTGGGTGGGCAAATGGGGTACAGGTCCTAGGTGCTGCTTAAGGGGAGAAGGGGCTCACCTGCCTGTTCCTTCCCAC
>NW_017728916.1:3136565-3172144 GCF_001723895.1 Crocodylus porosus
ACATATATGCCACCCTGAACTTTCCCTACAGTGGCTTTGGCTCCAGTAGCAGTACCAGGGCACAGTATAGGAGCAGTAGTTCCCTGATGCAGGAAGGAGAGGGATGGGGGAGATGTCCTCTCCTTTTTTTGCTACCAGAAATAAGTGTTTAAATGGCTACTTGACATGTATGTTGGCTGCAAAAATAAAAAGTGACATCACCCTGCAGCACCAAACCTCCAGCTGCTGTTCCTAGCCAGTTGTGCTTTTGAGTTGTCTTTCAGGCACATTCTGGGTAGGAAGATGAATTTGTTCTGAAGAGGAGACCAGACTTGGTCTTGCCTTTCCGCTAATGCAAGCCCAGAGCAGCTCTGGATCACACTGAATGAGTGAGTGAGGAGACAAAACTGTTGTATAAGATTTGGTTTCACTCATTTCTTGATCCTTGGGCATCATCAGAAACTCACCACTGAGAACTATCAACGTTTAAATAAGAGTCTGGGTAGCCGCATGATAGAGTAGAGGGACTTGGATCCCTACCAGTGCTGCTGCATGCTGCTTTCAGAGTATACAGAAGCTTCAAAGCCAGCTTGGCTGGCGACCTGAGGAGTCTTCTGCAGTAGAAGATGAGTGGGGTGAGTGCACTTAGGGAGCGCTGCACAGAGCTCTGTGGAGGGCAGGGTGAAGAAAACCTGAGTGGAGCCATTAGCAGTCAAAAGTAAGAGACAGCAGCTCTGACTGTTCTGTTTTGCTTCGAGGTGTTGGATTAGTGCTCAGCAGCTCCACAATCAGGCCAAGGCAAAGGAAATGTACAGCTGTCTCTGTGTCCCTGCCTCCAGAGCTGTATTGGGTGCAGTACAGCCAGTCTGGTGCCTCAGCCTTTGAACTATCTGACAGATTTACAGAATATATAGTTTAAAAATGTTCTTTGCTTTTCCACTGAAACATAATTGAATTAATGATTATTGCAGGCTGTTCAACAGTGCCTCATCCCTGTGGCAGACCTTCACTCAGTCAGTGTCTGATGTAGATCCGAGATATAACCATAATGTCCTGTTCTGGGCCCTCCCATAGCTGCTGCTCACTTTCTGTGCCTTTGATGCATCCTCACAGATTGATCGTGCTTGTGCCAAATGTCTGGTTCTGAGCACCAGGGGCCAGATTCTATTCTACCTGTTAAGTATATAAGTGGACTTAGGCACCTAGATGCAATCTAGTCCCTGAAAACCAGTTAATACAAAAGACAAGTGGGTTATCTTCCTCTATGCTGCTCTTTTTGACTCAGTCTTAAGGGTCTGATGATGGTGTCTTACAAACCTAGATGCATTTAATGGATTCTCAGGATGGAACAGAATTGCACTTAGGCATCTAAGTCCACTTAGATCCCCAGTCAGTAAAAAATAATCTGGCCTTAGGTTGGTATCATCTCCCATGTCATTTTTGAGCCTTTGGAGTTCACTTGGGTTGCGTTTTTCAAGCTTCATTCCATAACCATGAGGGACAGAAACTTACTATTGCTATGAACACTGAGATTTTTCAAGTAAGCACTTGATCCTGGCAGCTGGGGGGTTAAGAAATAGGTTTATCACAAAATTTTGAATTAAATCACAGAGACTGTGGCTGCGGCTACTGCTCTTTGGGCTAGAGTCTGAGCTCTATTGTAGTTCACCAGGGTAAACCCAGAGTGATGTCACTGAAGTCACTAGAATTACATCAGCCTAACAGAGATCCGAGTCCCTG
The DNA here is from genome assembly GCF_001723895.1 of Crocodylus porosus. Lineage (NCBI taxonomy): Eukaryota > Metazoa > Chordata > Crocodylia > Crocodylidae > Crocodylus > Crocodylus porosus. The sequence continues at coordinate 3,138,285 of NW_017728916.1, forward strand.
TGTGACAAATCTGAGGAAACAGATTGATCATAATTTAGATGCTCTTCCCAGTTGGGAAATTTTCCCAAATCCCTCTCACAGACATCATTTTGCCCTCATGGGAAAAACAGGGTTTCTTTGCTGGATGCTCACAGAGCAAGACTCTGTCCTTTCACTGCATTGTTTCTGCCCTGTGTGGTTGACAGTTCCCCTTCCTACACAAGCTCAAGGGCCTCCCCTCCTCTGCATACACATTGGGTACATACGTTCTGCCCTCACACAGAGAACAAATAAAGTTACTGAAAAAACAGAAAGCCCAGGTGGGAGTAAGGGCCAGAGGACTTCCCTTCTGCCTGAGCACACAACTGAGACCACGGACTTTCATGCACAAGAGCTCCAGAAAGGAGGGATTCACTGGTGACGACGTCTCACTGCGGTACCACCCACTGACAGACAAGGCACAAGGACAGCATGTGGCATTCCCATGCCCCTTCAAATGTGCTGCTATCGCCAAACATTTTCTCTTTAAGAAAGTGTACTTTAGGAAATTCAGATAAGTCTGAATGCCTCAGGAGGCCTGATACATTAGGATGCCCTTAACTGCTAGGTCACCTGTCTGAATCCAGCCCAGGCAAGTTCAGAATTAAATCCGTTCCCCCAAGTCATTTGGTAGTGTGTATGAGATAAGCCTAGTGCTTGTCAGCCCCATGGCTAGTGTCCAAGTGTCCACATCACATAGCCCAGTGACGCGCAGAGTTTATTGTCGACTGCCTAGGATTGAAAGACCCCCACACCTCTTCTCTGTTCTGGAGGTAGCCCCTTAACCTTAGGCTCAAGACACATTGCTGAGGCAGTGTGAGGAAACTTAAGCTGCTGTTGTTCACTCCCTTGCCCTCACTCTGGAATTCTCCATTTCACAATAGTCTCCAGCACTGTCAGCATCTGACAAAACTAAATTAACCCCCCCCCCCCAACATATTTTTCTAAGCCAAAGAATCTGAATGTGGCAAATACACAGCCAAGATCAGAATAACACAGCCAAGATGCAACTCTAGAATATCAAAGGAGCCACCAAAAAAGCAGCTGTTACAGATTGATGCTAAAACAGCAAGGCCAATCAACAAACCCTGTGAAAAAGTTCAATGTTGTTAATGTCAAAATTCCAGGCGGCTGTAATTGTATACAGTGCTAATTGGACTTTGTAGCTTGTGTTTGTGATTCCTTCTGGACAGCAACATAATGTTATCCATTCCCTTGAATTCTCCACCATTAAGTGGGGAGGGGGACTCTTCTTCCTCTCTTAGTAATCCTGTTTCCTCTTGCACTGCATCCTGATGTGCCAGGGCTTGGAGAGATGCCCAAGCATCTCATTAGCAGCGCTCATTTCCCTACGTCCGAGATTAATGAGGCGCAGCCACTCCAGATGCTCATCTCAGGCCATGATGGAAGAGCAAGTCCCAGGAACTATGCCTTCAAAGAACCGAAGGAGGAACTAGGGGCAGTTGTGGGGAAGAGCGATGCTATACAAGAGCTACCTGTGAAGTCTTTAGGAACAGGTTAAGAGCTCTCTTCCCCATTTCTTATACAGTACAGGTTTCCCTCACCAGCCACAGTTTTGCCAACCATGGTTTTTCATGGCCATGCATCAGTCCACGCAACCCTCTGGCCCTGCTTGTGCCTCTCCTCCTGGCCACAGTCCCTGCTCCCCCAGCCCTGCCAGAGTTGCGGGTGGTGGCAGGGAGCTGCCCTACCCTCAGTGGCAGGGAATAGCAGGCCCACTTGCCGCTGTTCCCTGATGCCCTGCTTCCCTCCCCCACGACCCAGCATGGCAGGGAACTGAGAAGCCACACAGGGATCTCCTCGCCTGCCACTGTGCACCCTGTGCTGCCCTGGCCACATGCTTCCTGTGCCTGCTGCTGGTTTGAGGGACACAGCGCCACGCTGCTGGCCTCAGTGCAGCCCCACGTGCAGGAGGCACATCGCCAGGGCAACATGGGTGAGCAGTGGTGGGTGAGGAGATCCCCACATGGCTTCTCTGCTCCCTGCCATCACAGGGGAGGGAAGCAGGGTGGCAAGGAAAAGCAGCCCTGGCCAGGCTGAGTCGTGGGACAGTCTGAGCCCAGCAGCTCATCCAGGGGTGTGGGCGAACAGCTCCCATTACCCCTGGGCTTGGATTGTCCCATGACCCAGCCTGGCCAGGGCCCCATCCATGGCCTACTGACCAGCCAATCGCGCATCACCGGAGGGGGGCGCAAAACATCTGCACCCTGCCATTCAGATGGGTGGGGGCAGGGAAGTGCTGCGGTCTGCTGCATGGAGCCAGCCAACACATCCTTCCTCTCCCCTTCCCTTCCCCCTCTGCCTCTCGTCCTCCAAGTAAGAGGCGAATGTGCAGGGGAGACACTGCCACTGCGCCCTAGGTGTGCTCCATCCCTGCCCGCTGGTGCGTACCCCCTATAACCTGTCTGAGTACCCTTAGGGGTATGCCTATGCCCGATTGACCACCCCGTCTATTAAAGGTGAGTAAAAATGATTTTTATACACTATACTATACAGTATTCAAGTCTCTAACTGCATTTTTCCCATAAGCCTTTAGTTTTACTAACTGCAGTTTTGCCAGCTACAGGAACTTTCTGGAACCTAACCGCCGTGGTTGGCAAGGAAAACCTGTACACATGAAAACTTACATTCACTGTAAACAAGATCTCTAACAATACAAAGGAAACTAAGCCTGAATGCAGGGCCAAGAAGGATTCATAAGGAAGAATTCATCCAGATTCCCAAGTACACGGAGGTGTTTGGAAAAGACAGCAAATGGAAAATTAGTATGGGAACAAAAATCTCAACAGTGGAATTTGGGTGCAAAGTACAGCAGTTGCCCAGCACATTGATCAGGAACAAGTGCTGGAGCTTGTGAGGAAATCAGTTGAGAGCACAGCTGAAGGGGGAAAAAAAAACAAAGACACGCTGAGGGATGGAATACAAAACCAGAGGCTCCAGCCATGATACCTAGTGTTGTGTCATGGTAAAGCAAAGCTAGGCCAAGGCAGGAGACCCTCCAGGATGTATTGTGGGATGTGATGTTCCACTAACGGTGGCTTTTCCTTTGAGTCATAGAAGGGAATATATAAAAGTAGACATAATACAACACTGGTAAATATACTGGGCTGATCATTAGGACATCATTATTTCAATATCCTGTGATGAAGCTCATACAGTGTGCATCTACACGTGCAATTAGGACAATGCAATAAACTCTGGCACAGTGTGCCCAGCACCACAGCATGTTGAGCTGGGTCGGAGTGGCCCAGAGGGTCAGCCTGCCAACCGGGACTCCTCCGACATGCTGTGGAGGACCTGGCTAGGGCATGAGGGTGCTCCAGTGCAAGGCTAGCCAGCAGGCAGCCCCTGAGCTGAAGGACCCTTGGGTATTGCAGCACACTAAATTACACTGCTGTAGGGTAGTACTTGTGTTTACAAGTACTAACCTATGGCAGAGTTAATTAGTTTACTGCAGCCTTGTAGAGTCACACGTGTAGACACTGAGATTTTACTGTACAGCTAATTAAGCAATTCCACGGTAAACATCTTGTGTAGATGCACCCACTGTCTGATAATTCCAATGGCAGCCAACTGGTATCTAGTTTATGGCCTCTGACATGGAGCCCACCATAGGATGTTGCTAACAGGAAGTTTCAAAACACCATTTGTATCATCATAAATACACTATGGGTGTGTCTACACATTCATTAATGTGCCTTTGCTACTGCACATTATGTTTAGTACCTCTAAATAAAGTACTAGATAAAGGTGCAGTAGCTGCATAGTACATAGTACATGTGCTAATTCTACTGTGCATTAGCACATTAACACGTTTTTTGCCATGATGGTGCCCTTAATCACTAATGCGTAGTAGAACACATTTGGGCTAGGGACAGACATTCAAAAAGCCTGGGACTGAACTGATTCAGTCTTTGCAGGTTAGTGTAAACTGCAAAGTCTGAATCAATTTGGAGGTGGATAGACATTCTCTTTTCATTCCAGACATGCAGGCATATGCCTGTAGTGGCTCAACCTAGAAGCCAGAGGGCACTAGAGCAGCCCTCCCTTCTTCCACAGGGCTGAGCTGAGGGGACGTGACCAGGCCCTGGCAGGATGTTCTTATTATTCCCCCTCCTAAGCAGCCCAGCAGGGAATGTTTATTACCCCTAACTGAGTGTTTATCAACCTATTAAGAAAACAAAGCCTTTCTTCATTAACTAATGGAGCTCTTAAACAGCTTTACCAAGAAAGGACATTAAGCTACCTGTTGATTAGCTCCAACAAGCCTGTCTGCCTTTATCCTTTCCCACAGCAGGGACCATAGTCAGCATGTGGTTTGCTAGCTAATGCTGAATGTCTGCATAAAACAGAGGGGTGGAAGGAATAATTCCTGCTTAGCAGGGGGAAGCCAGGCAGATGCTCTGTACCTGTAGTCTCTGCTGGAACTCCAGCCAGGGAGCAGGGGGGAGGGGCCAGCCCTGCTGTGGAGCGGAAAGCCCCTCCCAGCCCAGAGAGCATGCTGGGATGCTGGGGGAATCTGGTTTATCTTAAAACATGGGTCTGGGACAGATATTGCATAAACTGGTTTGACACAAATCAGTTAAGTCTGATTCTACATTCAACCAGGTTTATCCTAAACTGGTTTCAGCCATTTTCAAACTGCTTTATGTGCACTGAACGTCTATTCTGTTACGGGTTTAAACCAGTTTTGAACATTTAAACGGGTTTATGTGTAATGTCTCCCCCTAGCCTAAGGCATCTCTTATAGATGCGCCCCATGGCTTGCATTTGTAGTGCATAGACCACACTTTGGAGGAGCGCCTGATGGCTGGCTGGTGGATTTGGGTCACTTGCAACTCAGTTCTTCTTATTCTGAAGTTCAAACTGGTGAAATAAATGCTTCCATTTACATACTATGTTATTGGAAGAGGAAGCAGCAGGATCTTACTTTTCTGAACTGAATGGGATTAATTGAAAGCTTCTTCATTTCCCACCCCCCCATTATCTTTTACCATGTCCCTGGCTACCTGTCCCTTCTATTATATGCCCAATCCTTGTATCTTCCCGATTCAATTTGCAAATCCTATTTCCCCAATAAGCAGATGAGAGGCCCATGGTTGCCATGGCAGCCATTACCAGAGCCCCCATCTGTAATTAAAGAGAAGGGTTTTGTTCCAGCTGGGCCAACATCCCCCACCGGATGATTAGCCACAATCAGGATTTCCCAGAGGAAATTTCCCAGGCCTCACTTCCTGTTTTAATGGGAAAACAGCAGCTTGTTAACTTAATTACAGATGATCCTCCCTGTGGGCATCTAGTTTATCCCAGGCTCTGCATCCTCTTTAAGGTACTAAAGGGGCTTGCTGGGATGAATCCCAAAGATGTATTTCCATCCCAACCCATGATCGGTGCTCTCTGAATCTGACTGGAGTAGTTTAAAGGAAAACACCAATATTTCCAAAGCATCAGCATCAACTGGGGCTGTATCAAAAATTATCAAATTGCTTTAAAAAGACATTAGTATGATATTTACTCTAAATAAAAGTTATAACATATCTCCTGGGGGCTGCCATTTCTTTGTTAACAGGCAGGTCATGAGAGAAATTCAAATAGGATGAGGTAGGCCTGGACTCTGAATGCAGATTTAGGTGTTGTTGAACCAGTAGGCAGACAGCTAGATGGATATTGATAATCTGAGAAACTTAGTTTCATTTTAACATAATTTATATTATTGCCAGACAGTGTCTGGAAAATTCAAGTGCAAATAGATAACCTGACCCTGCCTCCTCCCAAATAAATGGTGCATCTTTGTGGTCTTTCCCTCTTCCCAGCAGTAAGACAGTGTACGCTCTGAGGGAGTTGTCTAGTCTAAGCAGACTTCTGAGCTGTTAAAGCAAGGAATGGGGGCAGAGATCTTAGGTGCACAACTACTCAGGGTTGAAGGCTATTTCTCTGTACCTGGTATTCTTGAAAACTATCTGACAATGACAATAAAGAAATATTAGTTAAAACCTGGCTTCACTTACCTGAAGAAAATGTAAAACAACAATGTTAAATCAGTATACATAACTGTGTCTTTCTCACTGATTTCATTGGAGAATTAGTTTCTTTCTGTCCCAATTTCTTTCCCATCTTGCCTGATAGTGAAAGGATGGCAGTCTCTATGGAGTATATAAGTTCAGAGATAACCAGAGCAATAGAAAAGCTGAAGTCACAAGAGTCATTACTTTAAATAATCTTTGCAGCTTTTTTTTCTTGTACATAATGTTGTGGTGTAGGGATATATTTTTCAGACTATATAGTGTTTGGTAGGAAAACACTGGTGTTTCCCTGTGTGTTTTAGTCCTAGAAAGCTGGCTGCCTGACAGTCATGTTGGCTCAGGAGAGGGGAAGCCACAAGCTGTATTTAGCCAGTGGCCCTTTGCCATCTTTATTTTTTGACCAATAACAGGAGATGTTCATCACATGTTGCACCAGGCATGTCCAACTAAACACCCACAGAAGTCACAGCTGGGTTCTCCTCCTTCAAATACGTGCAGGTGAGAAAGTATCAGACTCAGAGAGCATAGGGGAGAGGAGTGCCCTTGGAATGTGATGGCGTTTATACAGTACGTACTTCATAGCCACAGGGAACTGAAAGACAGAAAGGAGAGCTATGATTCTCCATCATCAGGGGGATCATCGGCATTAAGTATCCTATGATGTTAGCCCTAGAAGCACCCATTCATTAGCAGGTTATGATTTGGCTAAGATTTGATTTGTATTTGTGAGTGTGGAGCATTCCACGCGAGACAAGCCTTTTGAAGAAAGAAAAGAGCTCTTCTTTGTACCTCAAAAGTAGAGGGGGAGAAAGCAAATAGATGTCTCCAGTAGCTAATGCCCAGAGGAGCCTCAGCTCTCTCTGAGAGGAAATGTCTCCTTCCTATGAGATTCAGGTTGCTTCACCTGCTACCACAACCAGGAAATGATTCTGGTTCCTACTGGAAGCTCTAGATGTATTGTTATCCCCAAACTCTGAAACTGCAGGTGCTGTGTTTCTGTGAGTCACAGGGACAGGTGTTAGTCATCAAGAGGCTTCAGCTGCATTTCAGATAGGAAGTCTAACCAGAAGATTCATAGAGGAAGGTTACTTTGGGTGCCGATTCCCATAGATTTCTCCCTTGGAGTTTTGTAAGGGTGAACTTAGTTTTAAGATCCTGCTTTTTCCTGTCTTTGTACACAAGTGGGATATGGAGACTCTATAGCCACCAGCACCAGATGGGCTTCCATAAATATTCCTGTCCCAGCAGGGTCTAGTTGATATCTTTTATTAGACCAACTTGGAGGTTCTAGAAACATCAACCCACCTCCAAATTGGTCTAATAAAAGATATCAACTCAAACCGAAAGACTCCTTCTATCAAATAGCCATAGACCAATACGGCTGACCCCAGAAGAAAACTCCAGCAGGGTCTAGTATATTTCTGTGGTATTAACGTCTGTTAAAGAAAAGGTTGCTTTTGTAGGAAGTTACTGGGTGCCACAATTCTGATGACAATTTCATATGGACTTACACAGCAAGCACTAATGGAGAGTGGGAGACAAAGTCTGGCAAAGAACCTGGATGTGACAGCAAAGTGACCAAAAACTGGCCAGTTCAGCTGTAGTGCAGAGGAAATAGACTTCACCTGTGTTATGCCCTTGCTAGCATACATCGGTCTCTACATCCTGTCAGCTCCTGCCAGTGGTTAGGGTGCTTTAATAATAGAAAGTGACCAACTGAAGGAAGTTCAGAAAAGAGTCGTGAATGATTAAAGGGCTGGGAAAGGTGAAAGGAGTAAATCAATATAACTTTGCCAAGTTATGACTAAATGGGGCATACAAAGCATCAACAAATATTAGATATGTGTAAACATCGAGAGGAAGAATGATTTATGGTAATTTATGGAGATGAACTTATGGACAGGAAAACATATGTTAAATATCAGGGAGAGACTCCAGACAGTAAGATATACTGTTCTCAGCTATGAAATAGTCTCAGGGGAAGGTGAGAAAGTTTTATTGCTTAGGACATTTAATACTAGGCTAAACAAAATCCTAGAAAACAGACTTGTCGGGAACAATCCTGCACGGATTGTGAGGGCTGAATTGGATATGGCCTAAATGGCCCTGTTCATCTCTCCCTTCTCAGTCAAACCCTTCAGCATGATAGGCAGAAGCAGGCCTAGCTCAGGGCTGTGTATGCCTAGGATCTTGGATCCTTGAATCTCACAAGACTATTTTAACTTTTGCAGCAGCAGGATGTTGGCCAGCATGGTCCCTCTGCTTTACCCGTGGCAGATTAGGGTGTTATGTCTTGTGGTTGCATCTGGGTTCACTCTGTAGTTTTGCTAATAGGTTAGTCCGGGGGGTGCTCAATGCTGGGCCTGATCCAGCCTGCAGAGCCCCATAATCTGGTCTGTGGGTCTCCACACTGATCTGGAAATTTGGCAATGTGGGAGTAATGGCAATTAACACTGCCATTGCTCCCCCACTGCCAAATTTCCAAGCTCCATGGGACTGGATCAGCCCTGGCTGTGCCCTGCATGGAGGGATAGGACCCCATTCCCATGTGGCTTCATCAGGCCCCAGCCAGGTCCTTCTCATCGGATTGCATTTTTCCTGGATGGGCCATACCTAAACTGTTGCATCAGAGCCAGGCTGGCCCAGCACCAGCCACCAGATCAGGGCCATGGATGAGTTCTGATTCACGGATGGACCTGGGACCTCTCATCTGGCCTGCAGACTGAAAAGGTCAGCCACTACTGGGTTAGACAATTGTATAGAATCGTTTGGAAAGAGATGATCCTGCTTCAGACAGGGGGTTGGACTAGATGACCTCTGGAGGTCCCTTCCAGCCCACCTTTTCTATGACTCCATGATAGGGTAGGCCATCGAGATTTGAAGGGCTCTATGTCCTGTCTGGGTTGTTTCGCCACCACAGAGTCTGTGCTTCTCTTAAAGGTGTATGAGAAGGCCTTGCTGCTGTTTCTGGGGCTGCAGGTGGTGCCCACTGGGTTGCTTAGGTCCTTGTGGATGGAATATTTATGTTGCAGCAGTTGTTTCATTTGCCTAAGAATCCGCATGCAGCTTTTCTGTCTGTCTGTCTTCAGCACGAGGGCATGGTAGAGCCCCAAAGGGAAACAATGCAACAAAGCCTCGACTTGCTGTTGAGCTGTTTACTGCCTCCGTACTCTCTCTCAGAGGTTAGCATTATAGGCCTTCTGCCTGTGACTCTCAGGCCCTGCAGCAGCTGTTTCTGCTTATGTTGGGAGAGACACCTTGTACTAGAGCTAGTCAGATTAGTCATAGTGAACACAGTGAATGATATTCATTGCAAATTTAACCCCTTTTTCCCGGTCATGAATCATTCATAAGGAGATCCTGATTTTTGCCAGTGGGTGCACTATTAGATAGAGTTCACGTGAGCAAATGTAATACTATGACTGTTCACCTATTCACTACTTCCTGCACCCCCAACTTTGAGCCACCAAAACATTTCCTATATTCTTGAGTCACGTGCTGCTCTGTGCACAGGGAACAGCTGGGTTCTAATGAGTATGCATGCTCATGGATGCCGCATGCGTATCACACACACACATGCACACACTCACACATGCGCGTGCACACACACAGTACAGGCTGAGGAAGACACAAACAGAAAGCTTTCTAAGCAACAACAATGCTAGAGTCATATAGTTGGAGCTTTTATCAACATCTAGACCTGTCTGTTATTTCCAGTTGTTGCTTCAAGACATGTTCAAGGCAAAAAGGTTAAATCTGCTTCCACTATCAGATCAAGCAGCCTTTACTAGCCGTGGGCTCTCTCTCGTAATTTCTCTCCCACCTCTTCAGTAGGTGTAACGCAGCTTCTAATGGCAATAAATGGATTAATGAAGCAAGAACACTACTGGTTTCCCATGTCAGCTTGCACAAGAGAGAGTTTACAAGATTAAGATGAGACTATCACACTTAACAAAAAAAAAAACCCATATCATTTAGTAGGGATAAAACCCATCATACCTTATAGTAGTTAGTGGAAAAACATAAAGAACAGAACTGAGAGAGAAAGTCTCCCTATATATTTTTTTTAATTTTTGGAGTCACATACCAGAAATATAAATCTTAAATCATTTAATTTAACACCAAAAGGCACTTCTTTGATATTTTAGTCTGACCTCCATCAAAATAGGGACTATCCAATGACTCCTGCATTTAACTCAGTAACTTTGGGTTGAATTAGAGGATATTTTTAGAAAGACACCCAGTGTGTAATGCTTAAGGCTCCATTCCTTGATTATTAAAGACTCTGGGATGGCTGAAAAATGCTGTAGGAATGTAATAGAAAACAATTCCTCTAAGGCAGGGACAGATTTTTTTTTCCTGCGACCTAGTCAGGATTTGAACCCTGACCGCTGAGCAATAGTGTACAGTAATGGCCCTTCATCCTCCTTGTCTACTTTGATCTGTATGTTTTGGGGTTTGTTTCTTCTTCTCCTGCTTTAATAATAGAATTGAAAGAGTCGAGTAGAGTCTTGCTGGAGCAAGATGCAGTGGGATGAATGCGCCCTCTACTGGAGAAAATGGGGAAAACATTTTTCCTTAGCATCAGAGTAGTGAAATTGCATTTAGATTCTTAGCAGCACACGATATTTTATTTTTTAAAAGCTCCACTGAGAAAGCTCTTTTATTGTCTGAGGATTTAGTTTATGATCCATCTCCAGAGTCTGTTGCTATCTCATATGCCCAAGATGCCCAGTTTTTCCATGTATTCTTTGGTTGACATCATTTTGGATACTGTCCCTAAACTTAATTATACTACATTTTTAAGGAGAGAGGTGGTAACATGTCTATGTGACTATCAGTGTATCTCACTGTTGGCTTTTCAGCACTGGAACCCTTTTGTTCGGTCCCGTCTTTCAGTTGTCATTAATATATATTTTATAATTGAGACAACAGCCTCTTTGGGACAGAGACCTGCCACTTAATCATTCTATAAAGCATCATGCACCCTTAGAGCACTTTAGGGATAATGTAGGACCAAAGGAATTGCCAAACTTGAACAGAACAGCAGTGGATCAAACCTGGCACTCCGTCTTTGGTGAGATAGAACTAGATGAAGCAAAAGAAGGCATAAATGTCTGCATAATAGATTATTACAGGATAAAATGCAACTAGGGAAAGTTTCTTCTTACCCCTACAGTGCAGTAGGTGGCACTTAAAATCGTGTTCTCTCTGTGTCTCTCACCCAACCCCTCATATCATACCTAACAGAATGGTGTATGTTTTCATTTTCCCTAGAAATGGCTAATCCATGCTGCCAGTGGTGGAAATTGAGATTATCTCAATAGAAAAACTAATCACACTTACTATAGTGTCTCCTGCTGACTGCCTTCCTGTACATCCATTCATGTGAACGGTCCTTCCTCAAGCTGCAACACCCTATTGTTTCCCTGTCAGTCCTCAAGCTGTCCCCTTTAGGGAATAGACATTATCAGGGAAATGTTTGTGTTAATGCTCACTTTGCTGCCACTCATGTTGTGTTTGTAAGGAAAGACACTGCTTCCAGAGCTGCCCAGCTAGTGCTTCATCCTCACCTGCAGTACAAATTTTCCCTATCCAAAGGAAAATCAATTAAAATACCAAATTACATCCTACCAGGGCTTGGGAACAAAGGTAAAACCAGGCGTATGAGTTTAGCAGACCTTTTGGGTGTTGTCAGTAGCAGTGGTGCAGGTAAAGTCCAACATAGACTGGACTTATGGTTACTTTCAGACAAACTCAAGGGTATACTTCTGCCGGTGATTCTGTCTGTTCTGCCATAGTGAAGCATTTAGGCTATCATTAGTCACTTCAACTACCAAGTTCAACAGCCCCAAATAATGTGGAAAACTTTTGTGTTTGAGATGTGTAGGACTTTTGTGCCCTTTTGTATTACATATCTGTTGCTGCTTCTTGCTCATTCACAACAAAAGGGATAATGCAGCCTCTGGCACAGCCCAGAGCTCCAAACTAATAGAGTTTGTGTGCTGCTGTGGGAGCTCTTATTGCTGCTGCAGCCTGTGCTAATGTGGAAGGTCGGTAGGAGCCTAGTCTCAATCTTTCCTCAGGGAAACCTCCAACACATTGTAAATGCTGACCCTGGGGTCACTCAACAGCCAGTCATTGAAGCACTTTCTACTAGCAGAGGCAGGAAATGTCCCTCTGAGCTAGCTTGTCAGGGCCATGATTTCTTACCATGGCTCTTGGCCAGGTTTAACCATGCCTGCCTGCTTGCCTGCCGGTAACTGTTCCACTCTGCTCTGCAAAGCCTCACTCACGCAGGCTCTGAAAGCTGTGGAGAAATGATAAGGCAGATGTTCCCCACGCTACAGGATAAGACAAGGGATTTCACTCGGATATAGCTATGTTGGGTTGCCACTGAAGACATTTGTGCCTTCTGCAGACGCTTCTGCTTTGTACTAAAATTAATTAGACCATCTCTTTAAGGCTCTGCCTAGACAACAGGACATTAAGAACCAGAAAGCAGGACTATAGAATGGGGTGGACTCCACAAAAATGGGGTACTCCCTGGCCTGCCCATCTCCAGACATCTCTAACTCAGAGTTGCTTTGGTCTGTGTGGTAAAACCAACATGGACTTGACCTTCTTGTGCCGTCCAAATGACTACCCCATAGAGTTGGTTCTCCGCTCTCAATCTCACTTAAGGTACTTGTTCCACTTAGTATAAATACAGTGGATTCCTCTTCTTGGAATCACTTTGGGAAATGGTGATTTGATTCTGTTAACTGGCTGATTCCATTAAAGAAGAGCGTTTTTTTTAAGAACACAGATACTTACTCCTCCCTCACAGCCCCCTGGACCTGCTCATGCCTCTTCCCCCTGCCCCCAGCCTTGCTGGTGCCCCTTGCCCCTCACCCATAGCCCCCTACCCCCCCAGCTGCCAGGGCTATGGGGCCAAGGACCCACAAAGAGGAATTTATGCTCCCCTCCAACTCCATAAGAACCTTTTGATTTGACATCATCAAATAAGTTGAATGTGGTCCCTCACTTGAGTCTTAATTTTTTAACTGGTGCCTCAGTACCACAATGTACGTTGGAAGTGTCTCAGAGATGCTGTATTCTTGCTCTCTTCTTGTTATGAATTTCTTTAAAATAGGAGATTAACTGTTCGTTGTGAAAAACATAGGATGCCTGTTTCCAAAAATGTGAGGAACAAACTCCGCTAATTTTCTGCTTGTGGTGCTTATGCCTGAGAGAGAGGGATGGGGCAGAGTGAGTGAGGAGGCAGGCAGAAATGGAGCCTTAACTGAAACCGAAAGGCCTGCCGGAGGCTGCTCTCTGGCTGTGTCTGACTGCCCAAATCACTGACAGCTCTGGGCAAGGGAAAACAGAGTGATGCTCAGATGAAAGGAGACCAGCCCTCCCTCCATTCCACAAAGAGGAAAGCTATATTAACAAATCTTTCTGTTTTCTCATAGTGGGTAGGGTCACCCCCGTGGCCAGTTTTTAAGATTTTGTTCCTTTTCCCTCACTGCTGAATGGCTTAGTCTTCCTTGGAGCAAGCAAGCCCTGGTTATACTTCTCAGGCTTGTTGACAGCAACAACTCCTCCTGGAAAAAATTTTTAAAGCCAGAGCTTATGACACACCATTTGAGGCAGGCACAAGCGCAATCTAAGTTACAAGCTAGCCTTTGAATCAGGGAATTTTGCAAAGTACAGCTGTAACCAACTACAGGTGAGTGCAAAAAACATGAACACTTACAGGCAAAGCACTGTTTACTTACTTGCCAGGAAAATGTTTGTGGAATGCAGTGTTGTGCATGAAAGCTGTCCATTTGAACCACACGAAATAGCACTGTTCTTGTGACTACTGATACTGGCACCATTTTGGTGGTGGGGCAATTAAATAGTGTTTTGGTGTTTGGGGGATTCTGAGGCATTTAACAGTAGTTGGATTGCAACCACGTTGGCAGGAATTTGGTGCCAGGGAGAAGCAAACATGGCCAGGTTGAAAGCATTGTCCCACCTTGACCCAAGCTGAATTATTTCAGCCTGTGCTCTGAAAAGGTTGCCAAACCCTGCTGCAGAAGTTGAAGCAGATTTAATACCGAGACAGAAAAGGAGAAATCAGAGGCAGGTCTAACAGTGCAGGAGCTCTCATTAACAAAGTTCAAAGTAAAATATAAGGCAAGATTGGTAGTATCCACATCTCCCAACTGGGTGGAGCTAGTGCAGCTTTTCCAGTAGTTGTCTATATATTGGTATTCTCAAAGTAAATGACCCCAAATATCCAAAAAGCTTGGTGTCAAGTCTCTGACAGCAGCTAAACTCACATGCTTTACAGGAAGGTATAAAACCCCACCAAGGGGTTTTAATCCTGATCCAGTTAGTGATTATTTTTTACCATGAAGTATGAGGATCAAAATTCCTGATAACTTTATCTGGAACTGGAGAAGGTATTCAGATCTACACAAATACATGTGCCTTTCAATTACATTATCAAGTATTGCTTTGTTGTGAGGTTGCTCATAAGTGCTAGATTGCATACCCTGGTTTTATTACAGCTCACCTTCCATGCTGGTTAGTTGTACTGCCCACCACTAGGCTACATGTTCATTATTGTAGAGCTGGGTACCAAGTTAACATAGTGTTTTATTGTAGGATTATCTCCAACAGCTACTCCAGCCTACTGTGCAGTCCTCCATTCTTTCAAATCCTTGTTCATAAAATGGACATGTGAACAATGTAATACATTTTGCAGGCTGTAGCAAGTGTAATTCTGCACCCACCAACCTTTTCAGGGTCACTATGGCCTGTTATGTTGGCTTGGGATCCATCAGTAGAGGACAGTTGTGTATATGGTAATTTGTTTTACTTTTGTGATTTTTTTTTTTTCTTTTTTTAGGTTCTCAGTTGAATTCTACAATCCCTAACACCTTCAAATTTGCTTTCAATGAACCAGTTAATTCAGTAAATAAGCATGACGAAACATTTTTGAGGTTTAATAGTAAGCTAAGAGATAGTCTTATCTCTCTTTCACCTCACTGAAAAAAACAAAACAACAAGATTATCAAGTGACTGCTCAGATGTTTTGCTGATGTGATGTTGCCTCTTCTGGTGTCTTCCCTTAGGCTGTCTACAAGGCCTGGCTCTGCTCCGAGTTTTTCAATGTGACACAACAGCAGTGCCAACACCGGATTCCATGCAAGCAATACTGCCTGGAGGTGCAGACCAGGTGCCCCTTTGTGTTACCTGACAATGATGAGCTGATCTATGGAGGGTTGCCTGGCTTCATCTGTACGGGTAAGAAGGACATGGGAGCAGGACAGGCATCCCCAAAATAGTGTCTTCTTACCTATACTTCATAGGAAACAAAGAAAATACAGACAAATGGGTAGGCAACCATGTGGGGTACAAGGGAAGCTTTTGAATTCATGTTGGAATAGTGCATTCAGTTTTTCTAGAGTGTTCTGCCCAGAAGGATCCTATAGTATTTTACAAGCCATGAACCAAATCTGGAAGTCTTCACATGTTTATAAATAGTTGAGGATTTGATCCAGTATATGGAGATAGGAAGCACTTTGCCCACTACTGAAATATAACCATCTCTGGAATGAAATATTGCTGTTTAGCAGCCACACTTTAGTCCTACATGGGTGTGGACAGATGTAACATTTAATACACTTCAGATGCCTTTGAAACACTTCAGGGGACAAGCAGATAGGCATACACCCCCTTTGAAGTGCTCTGAAAATGGCAGAAGTGTTCCAAAAATAAGCCTGGGAAAACAGCTACTATTTGGAAGTGCTTCAAAATGAAGTAGTTCCTGTTGCATACACATGTACTATGGAGTGTGTCAGGGGAGGGCTTAGTCCTCCAGCATCCTAAGGTGGAGATTCTTGCTCTCTCGCCTTCTGCAGAGGTCAGAAGGAGAGCAGAGCAGACTGTCAACAAGTGCTTTTTTGTGTACTCCACCTCCACTCTTCAGGAGTGCCCCTTTCTAGAACCAGGAGACTTCATGTCCCCCATCAGAGAACCAGGAGCCCCACAGCTGGGAGACTGAGGGTCTCCACACACCCCCAATGGAAGTGGGAGACTGGAGGTCTCACTGTCCCACTTCCAGGGATGGCACTCTGGGAGAGCAGAGGCAGAGTACACAGGACTGTTCGCTCACTAACAGCTGGCTCCAGCGCAGAGCAGGGGCAGAGAGCGCTTGTCGACAGCCAGCCCCACTCCCCTCACTCTGCACTTCAAATACTCCATCCATCCATACTGCATGGCAGTTTAGGACAAAAAATGAAAAAAAAATCCTACCTCCTCCTGTACATCAAGGGGTAATTTGGTCAGGCAATGGGATTAAAGTTTGATGGAGTTATTGATGCTAACTGACATTAAAGGATGTCATGGGATTTCCTTTTTTAACATTTGTTTAGTCCTGGTGGAAGGTGCTCAGAGACTGGAATCTTCTATTCATCCATCCATGCAACAGGGAAGAGCAACGGTAGGGTAGAGCAAATCTTTCGTCCACCATTCCACAACCTGCCAACAGCACTAAGTTTTCCTGACAGTTTTTCCATGCCTGACTGACCTGATATGCAGCCTGGGGTACCCACAGTTGTCCCCCAGAGTTTCACTACACTTGGTTGTTTGTCCTGGGGTGAAGCAGCCCTGGGTCTCTGCTTTTTTCTGTGTGGGAACATGGTCTGTGGTCTTGGTCCCAGGAGAAACCAATCTACAGGAAGGTTGCACAGGGTCCTACTTAGGGTGAAAGCAGAACTGTTCTGGGTGGACTTTCTAGCAGACCCTGGGGCTTTGCTTTCTATATACCTTTTAATTTGCCCTACACCCTCACTGATTCCCATCATTTGCTGTTATGTTTTGCCAGGGTTGCTAGAGAACCAATTATCCAATGAGGAAGCAAAGTGCTGCGATGTGCAATGGGACTCCTGTGACCACCCACCAGACAGCAACTACAACACATCCCCCAAATCCACGGAGTCAGAGTCGCTCCATTACCACCGCCACAACCCCCACCTTCATCACCAGCAGCAGCATCACTATCACCTCTACCACCATCACCACCATCAGTACCACCAACCCCACCCACCATCTTTGCTGCCAGTGTCTGCAGGGTCTCGCCTCAGCAACAGCAAAATCAGACTATGCGTCCTGGTCCTTATGCTTCTCCACACCATGGTGTCCTTCTCAAGCGTGCACAGCAGTGGGGGGGCTGCCAGCAGGGGGCTGAGTTTGGAGGCCCTGCCTGCCATGGATGAGAGCATAACAAGAGATGAGTGACCCAGAGGGAAAAGGAGACCTCCAAGAAGAATGCCGGATCTTTTCCCACTAAGGGGGGCACATGCTATTCCTCCAATGGGAGGCACAGGATTGGGGGTGACATGCGCACACACACCCTCATCCACCCCCCAAGAGCTGAACGCCGCGGGGCATCCCCGTGATGAAGAGGCTCTAATGCGCACAGGGCTGCGGGACTCAGCTTTGAGAAGGGTTCGGTTAGCAGCAGCCTGTCAGTGATGTGCATCCTGCCTCGTAGAGGCACCGGGAGCTAGCGCAAAGGAGGTATGGCAAGGGGAAAGGGACAGGGAAGGGAGAAGAGTCCCTTTGGAATGCTGGCAGTCTCCCTGCCACCTGAGAGGTGTTTCATGAGGCACCCAGGCTTTAGCCACCCACTGGATACTTTGGTGCAAAGCAAAGAAGAAACTGGTTTCTCTAGGATTCCTTTTTCTCCTCAGCTTTTAAGGTTCATTATCCTCTGTTCCCAAAGCTTCTAGGGTGATGTATGCAGTAACAGCTCCCCAAACACTTGCATCTCACCCCAAAACAAATACAAGTTAATTCTCAACCACCCCCCTCCTGACCACCTTTTTTCTGTGGGACAGTTTTGGGTCCTTAATGTGCCATTCCTCTGTCTGGGCAGCCCTGGTGTGTAAGGCTCACTCTGTTGCCTACAGATAGGATCCATTGCTAAAGCTCAGTTCCTGGGCTGTAGGTGGATTACGCTGCACTGTGTGCACCATTCGTGATTCACCTAATTAGCTTTCTTACCTCAGTCGACCCTCCTTCTGTGCCTGACCCTGTCCCCCTCTTGCCCTAATATTCTGAGCATGAAGAAAGTCCCCTGTGGATGTTGCCAGAGGTGGTGGGGAGGGATGGGGCATGGTATGGAACAGGACACAGTATCCTCAGGCTTCCTAGTGTTGCACTTTGCTGCTTTTTTCCTCTTGTTTGACCCTGAAGAGGGCAGCGCAGGCCACCTGTTTGGTGCATAAGCTGATGGAGACTTGTGTCAGGTCCCAGTGGGCAGCCGTTCACAGTGGGTGGCACTGCGATTGCATTCATTTGTAGTGGGGTCAAGGCTAGTAATGACTAGATAAAAGTCCAGAAGCAGCTTTCTTACAAGTTTCCCTCTTACAAACTCCTACATGATATGGGGCAGGGATTGGAGAAATCCAGTCCGTAGAGAATAGGTCTCTCACACAGAGCATCATCTGCTAAAAAAGCACAGGTATGGGAGACTGCGCCCAGCACTTCCTACCCACAGATAACCCTAGAGCAGCTAATTCTGGGAGTCCTGCTCAGTCAGCACAACTCAGTCTGGGTTGCAATTTGGGATATTGGGCAGCCCCATTCTTTGTCCCTTCCTAGCTGGGAGTTCCTCTAGGTTTGCTTTAGATTTGCTGGGTTTTGCCCTAGACCTGAACTAGAGTAGAGTAAGGCCCATCTCCAGAGTGGTTCTTTTCATGCTATATGGTGGTGTTCCTGTAACAAGCTGATGCAAGAGTGAATAACATTAGGAAGGAATATGTGGGGGCCTGGGTGGAAACAGAAAGATAAATGAATCAGGGTTGAAAGAAGGTCAGGGCCCAACATGAATGAGACCAAATCTCCCTCTGAAAGGGGAGCTTACCACTTAACACTGGCAATGTGAAGCAGAAAATCATTCTGTATTCAGTTACATGCTGTCTTTCTCTCTAGGTCGCAGTGACCTGGAAGGTTTTAGTACATATCTAAAATGGTTCATTTACAGCAGAAGCAAAAGTTTAAAGCCTTTCAACTGGTTCTAGATCCCACTCAGCTACCATGTACCATACTGCAGTTTACCATGTTTAGTGGCCCAATGGATTTTAACCTTCAGATGAAGCAACCCAACTAAAATCAGAATCAGATTGAATCTTCTGCCAAGCCCAGACTTCTGTGAGGGTCAGAGAAATGCTTAACACTCAGGATTTCTAATCTTTTTGTATGTCCTGGGTTCTGCTGGGTTGAAGCAGAAATAAACAAAATGCTGAGAGAAAAGCTACTTCGTATCTGGCTAGAAGAAGGAAATACTAGAAATTGCATGGAAAGGCCTGATTTTTTCTGACATTTCCAGCCCATTTCTAGACCAAGGAGGCTCTAAAAAGCAGCTGAATATTTGGACTCTTATTTGACTTGAATCCCAGATTTCTTGCATGATTTCAAATATTATAAGTTTTCACATGTTACCAATCCTGAAAGTATCCAACCTGTGAACGCAGTTTCCCACTGGTTATCAGGCACTATGTCATAAAGCTAA
This sequence comes from Crocodylus porosus, assembly GCF_001723895.1. Classification (NCBI taxonomy): domain Eukaryota; kingdom Metazoa; phylum Chordata; order Crocodylia; family Crocodylidae; genus Crocodylus; species Crocodylus porosus. Next base: position 3,157,902 of record NW_017728916.1, read on the forward strand.
CATAACTACTTTTCTGGGCAGGTGAAGGGGGCTGAAGAACAGATTTGATTGTCATTGGAATCCACAGTAGGTAGGACAGGCTTAGATTAGATATCTGCAATGACATATAAGTATTTGCACATTGGTGTACTCTGATCTGAGAATTAGTATGTGCAGCAAGTTGGCAAGTCTGCACTGGACATCTTTGTTTGCTTTGGTATTTGAAACCAGGCTATATGGCTGCTGTGATGAATAACTAGGGCAGACAGATCAGCCACAGGAAGCAGAAGAGGCACATTGCTGTCTCAGGAAAAAAGACTCTAATTCATGTCTAAGGAAAGTAGGCTTTTCTTACCAGATAGTTACCAGATTCCCAGTGCCTGCTGCAGGGATGGGATGAGTGCAGTTTTTTAATGATAAAATGGGACAGGGCAGAGTAGTTCAGTACAGCATATCAGCCCTGGCTCTGAGCCACCAAACTTGCTCTTTGTTTGTTCTGAGTTCTGTCAGGGCAGACAGAGCAGCATTCTGGCTATGGTTCAGTTACTGGTAACTTAGCATAGTGACCTCTTTTTTTTATTATATTTTTTATGCATGAGGGGTCTCTTCATGCAAGAAGAAGCAAACAGCAATCTTCTTGAATCTTTTTTACAAAAAGGCAGGGTAAAGGAACCTGAATACATGTTGAAGTAATTATGCCTACCTGAAGCACTCACAGCCCTACCAGAACAGTGGAAAAGGGTATAAGGATAAATGAGACTCAGGAATCTTAGACATGCCATATGATAACAGGATTCCATGTAATGACACAAGGTGAGTTTTTGTGCAGTCCTATATATTATGTGATCCAGTTGCAGACCCCTCTATTTGGGGTACATGGCCCATCACAGCCTGAAGGTCCAACCTGAAGTTGAGGAGAGAGAGAACTTGATAGAGGCTGCCGGCATTTTTTGGGACAGGCCTTTATTAGATCCAAGCTCAGTGCTCTACAACTGAGAATAGAGTAGGGAGTGTTTTGTGGCCATGGGATGGGCACAAGGAAGCTGTGGAGGACTTTGCTGGAATAGATTCTGTACTTCAGGACATGTAGTTGCCTCATGAAGTATCAGAGGATAAGCTTTACCCCTTCCCCAAAGACAAAAAAGGTACCTGTTTCAGGATGCCCATAACCTAACCATTGTCCTTTTGTCATTTGCTCTATTCCTTCCACATATCACTATACCTGACACGAGAGTGCTTTCTAGCTTCAAGGTGGCAAAGCTGTGGTGAGAAGTGCCATCCCGTGTGAGAACAGAATGGGATGCTATTCTCCAGGATTCCTGCTTTGATTTCCGTCCCAGTCTAAATCAGAGCCTAGTCCTGCAGAGAAACCCACTTTTTCAGAGAAGTGGGGCAGGGGGCACACTGCAATGTGAGTGGTCAGCCTTCTCATTCTTTTGGTTTCAGGATGTACAAACACTCCTTCCTTATTTGGTAGGTGGTAGTAAACTGCTTGTCTGGAGTGGATGGGTCACTAACTACATCCCAGCAAGTTATTTGAGAGCAGTGGGAGCAGACTGGGGTGAAGCTCTTTTGAAAATCCGGGCCTAACTATAGCGAAAGACAAAATTGCAGGAACATGAAACTACCATGTGTAGGTGAGCAGTTTTAGTGAGCTGAATGCTAGGTAACTACATGATAAATAAAGAAGCTTTATAGGATAGTTCTGGTGTGGAATTATAATAGGTTCCAAATATTTGTCCAATTTACAGCCTTCTGTAAGATTCATAAGTCAGAGCCTATTATTAAGTCAACATGCAGGCCAGGCCATCCCATGTGCCTGGCATAAAGGATGGTGTGATTTAAGCCTGGTGCAGAATCGTTATTGGCATAACGGAGTCAGGACTGTCCGTTGTACTTAGTGTGATTGGGAGAACAGACTTTGGAATGCGTTCTTCTATCTAACAAGTCTAGTTTGTCATCAGTAAATTCTGCGGTGTAAGGGCAATATATGCTGTATTCAAAACTTTGCCAGTCTAGTTAAATGAAACCAGTGTGAGCTGTTTTCAGGACAGAATTGAGCAGCTGGAAGGTATGTTTATTACACTCCATCATTATAAAACAGGCTGATAACATTTTCTCTTTGTTTTGATATTACCATCATCAGAAACCTTTGTCTGTGCTAATTTTCTCTCTAATGGGAATGGAGGCATCCTCTCAGTAGAAGTCTAGAGAGGAGACTGTAATCTTACCCTAGTAAAGCCTACCTACATCATTTTCATTATAACAATGCTGTCTATAGCCCTGGAATTTAGTCTGTAAGACAAGCATATGGAACTCTACAGAATGCATTCATATACATCCTCCTGCAGTAGGACTGAACATGGACTTCAAGGGCAGGGTCACTTCCGCAAGCAGATTACAACACTGCTAAGTCCACTGGAGTGGACTTCCTTTGCTATGAGTGCAGAACCAAGGGGCTGTTTGTTTACCTTTTTGATCCAGTGTCTTGGACTCTCTACCCCAGAAAGAGACTTCAAACACTGGTATCTATGTGTAAAATCAACTTTCCCCCTTCAGTGATCTCTTCTCCACCGAGAAAGAACCTGTTTCCACAGCAGTAATATCTTGCTGACCTTCTGGTACCAAGAGCTTTCTCTTCCCTGCGGTGTCTGTCCGGGTCAGTGTGAGGAGCTCTTAGCTAGGATGTTTTTACCTTGCTAAAGAATATACAGTGCTTAGTGGACAGTTGTTCATACTGCATGGCCTCCACCACATAATTTGACATGGTTGCCAGGCTCTACTTAGGAGACACTCAGGCCTGAAACAGCAGAAGAGCATGGTAGGTCAGACTGGGTGGGGAGAAAGGTGCTGAGAGAGCTGTGAGGTGAAAGCTACTTATTTTCTCCCTGACATGGGTATTTCTTTTGTGGTGTGTACTTTAAAGTAAGTACAAATTGCATAACTTCTCTAAAAATAAGGAAAGGAACTTCTCCTTCCACTTTCCCAAAAAAGGCTGTGTCCTCCAGTGGGAATTAATCACTAGTTGAACCTCTTTCCTCTGAAAATACAAATCTACTGCAGCCCCCAGCAGAAAGTTCCCATGGAGACTTCTCTCTGTCCAGGCTCTGCTCTGGGTAAATCATTCTGAAGGAGTCTGAAGTCTGACAACTACAGCAGACCATGTTGAATAACTTGGCAACATTCGGAAAGCATCTTGAAGTGGTTTTTGTTGAATGCGTCTTTGCTCTGCTTCAGTGGGAGATGTCACGACAACTCTGTCATCGCCACTCAACACCCAGAAAACATCTCCCTTTGTCCCCTGCACCCTCAAAAAGCCCTTCGCTAATGGGACTGATCACTTTCCAGAGCTTCTAGTTAATAAATATGGTGCCTCATTGGCAGCAACTTAGTGACGCAGCTGGGCTCTCCAGACAGAGTGTGATCACCAGCAACGCAGGGTTTTTTTGCTCTCTCCCCCACTGCCCACCCTCCTCCCCCCAGTTGGCACCTGGGACAGTTTCCCCAGTCACCCAGCCCTAGTTACACCACTGCTTGCTGGCACAACAGTGACACCTTTCATTTTGAAATACCCCTCATTTCTTTTCCTCATCCTGGTCTTCTTGTGCTGCAGTTGAACTAGAGATTAGTGATTTTAGGTCAAATTATTGTGGCTGTTTTTACTGACTGGGGAACATTCTATTATAATTTCTGTCAAGAACAGTCACTCGGAGGTTTTCTGACTTTTTTTGTTTTGCTTTCTAACACATTTCTACAAAGACACAGAAGAATTTGAATGGTAACAAATTACAATCTGACACCTAGCTGCCACCCCTCTATATGTATCTGGAAGGAAAGCTTTATTAGAATTTATTAGGGGTAAAACCAACAGAGTTCTACAGAAATTTAAAAGGATTGTATGGAAATCTATGCAATAAATAAAAGGAAATAAGATCCTTTTGTAGACTTTCTGAGCCATTCTGCTGTAATCTAAAAACAAGAATATAAATCTCTATTGAATTTGTATTCCATAGGGGTTATGAAAGACAACCTCCTTCACATGGCCAAAACGTTACAATCTTTTAGCTTACCAAAAGGAATCTAATGCATATCAGTAGGAAGATAACACTAGCTAATTAACACAAGCTAAAATTATTATTTTCCTTTCAAATGGTTCTGATTTACAGCCTTCAATTATTGGCATCTCATGGGAGGAATGTTAGGGTCCCACTCCTTCCAGGTGAGTGTTGCCTGACTGTGTATTTCAGAGGTGCAGGTTCTTAGCAGCTCTTAATGATTAAGTCCTTTTTGCTCCCTGGACATTGCCCCTGTTTGGTACATCTTGATAATTACTGAGGGCCTTTACCATGCTAAGGGAGGATCTGAATGTGAAAGGAGACACTAGTTGACAAATGGAAAGTGGATAAATGGCACCTCCTCACCTTACATGGATGATTCTCTGCATCATCATTCTGATCTTACTCAAGTCTTTCAGAGGAAGAGCCTGATCTAGGATGTAAGACAGGAGTGGTTGCTGCCCATTTCAGGCCTGATTCTCCATTCATTCACACTGCTTTTATTCTGATACATCTGCACTGACTGCAGTGCAGTTACCTCTACAGCTAACCTGAACTTACAGTGCTGTGAGTGGGTGAAGGAGCAAGACCATGGGCTTGAGGCTGACTCTCATTTCTCACAAAAACATCTTAGAAGCTTTACACCATTCCTACAGCTCCAACCCAAGTCCTGCCAGCTCCTGCCAGAAAGCAGTAGCCGAAGTCTGATGTGTACAGCTGAGGAAGCCCATCACTGACCCTTTTACCCCAGAGCCAACTGAAGAAAAAGAACTGAACTTTTGTAACCTGAGGGTTTGATGTGGGTGAGTCTCAGGCTTATTATACTACATTTCCTTTTGCATTTTAGAGAGGAATCCTGCAGGATCTCTAGCTAGATTTTCCCTTGGGTAGGCCCTATGTCACATGTCACTTCTAGACATTTATCCTTCTAACCACTTGCTGATTTGCATAGTGCAGAATCTGCCCATAGTAGTACACAGTGCAGCTGTCTGTTGTCAAACAAATGCTGGTGCAATGATTAAGGGAAAAGGCCTCCTCCAGACTTAAAGGGTTCCCCTCTGCAGTAAAAGGAAACAACTGGTGGCCTTGGGCAGTGTAAATCATCTTGATTCCTTTAAAACATGTTTTGAATTGTAGTTTGTTTAGATTTCTAACCTGTTCCATCTCACACCTCCTGGGATCATGGACATGTTTTATAAACCATCCTTAGAATTTACTGACTGAGGGCAGTTGCCACTAAGGCCCTCCTAGAGGAGAGCAAAAATACCTGGGTGTGCATGTCATTGGGATTTTTGAAGGTTCTTTGTATGTGAAACAAAGGAAATGATCCTTACTCTTCCTGAGCAGGGAACCCAGCGGGTCAGCCAAACAATTGCAAATAAGCACAAGTCTCTCCTCAGCTTTCAGTAAACAAGGCAGCAGGGGCTGCACATGGAAAAACTCAGATTATGGTATTTCTCCAAGACCCTTTTTCTGCCACATTATAAATTCCCATTGCTGCCTTTTTCCTAGGTATGCCAACTAACTTCATCCTGTACATCCTGAGTTAAGGAGCCAAATACCTGTTGATCTTTCAGTTGCTCCCTTAGGACATAAGACGCATTTAATTCAGTGACCTCCCCAGACACCTGACTAAATACAGCCTGTAAAGAGCTTCTTTGTCTAACTGAACATGTAGCTACAGATCTTCTAGTGATCTCCCTTCAAATCTCAACACAGTGCAATAGTGGCACTGCTCCCAAGTCCTGGGCATAGGATGAGCTGAATGTCTGCATAGGATTTTTGCCTGTTAACGTTCATGTACATCTGAAATATTAAATATTTAATTAAAACTAGAGCTGGGGAACAAGTGGTTTTCTTGTCTTTGAAAATGTAAGGCTTTGGAGGGTTTTTTTTCCTATCTGGATTTAGGAGGAAAAATAAAAGTCTTGAAAATTTGTTATGAACTGAAAATCCAATCTTGGTTTCAGTCGATCAGAATATTTTGTTTTGACTGATTTTTTTTTTATGGTAATATTATAATTATTCTAAATTACAAAACAGAAAGTTGTTTGCAACCGGAAAACTGAAATCCTCATTTTGAAATTCCTTTCAAATATCATTTCAACTTGAGAGATTTGTTGGAATGAACATTTTTCACGGGAAGTGTTCCTTCTAACAAATTTCGTTTTTTCAAACTTTAGGAGCAATGGCAGCCTGTTCAAGGAGCAATTTCACCCAGCTCTAACAGAAAAAATCATCTATCCAAGTTACTGGGGTTCTTGCTGACACTGAGTTAGAAAGTTTCCTGGTTTTGCAGTGATTATAGAATCAGAAAACATAGAGCTAAAAAAAACCTCAAGAGTCCATCTCATCCAGGACTGTTCAGCTTCCAAGGGGTCAGGGGCTGCATGTCCCGCAGATTACAACAGTTCAAGCCACAGTCCCCCAGGCCATATGGAAACCCTCGCTGCTGCACAGCACTCCATCCCACTCGTGCACAATTTTCCACCCCCAACCACTGTACTGTGTGCCCACATAGCCCTAGACTCACTTCCACCCCCTACACCATGCTGCGTTGTCCTGCCACCTGGGGCAGGGCAGGGGCAAGAAGCAGCAGCCAGAGGAGGAAGCAGGAGTTTGGAGTCCTCAGCTGCTGTTGCAGCCAGAGCAATAGGGGGAGCAGCAGGTGAGCAAGAGTCCAAGGACCACAACTTAATCCCTTGCCAGCCACATGTGGCCCATGAACCACTAGTTGAACAGCCCTGCTCTAGTCCTACCCCTGCTCAGGGTAGGAATATCTCTGCTTCAGCACCCCAAACAAATATTTGTCTAACCTGCATTTAAAAACTTCCAGCAAAGGGGACTCCACAACCTCTCTAGGTCCTCTGTTCCAATACTTAACCATCTTCAGAGTTGGAACATTCTTCCTAATAGCTAACCTAAATCTTCCTTATTGCAGTTTATTCCCATTGCTTGTCCTGTCCATGGTAGACAAAGACAACAACTGAGCACCATCTTCTTAGTAACAATCCTTTTTGTATTTCAGGACTCTTATCGGATCCCCCTTGTTTTACAGTCACTTAATCCAAATTAACACACTTGGGGAATTGTTTTTGCATGTTCTTGACTGGAGAAACTAGGCAAAATGCTGTCATTGTCAAGAAGATGCCAGTCCCCCAGAACCTCACCCTGTGCTGAATGCGGCTACAAACTCTAGTAAAGAAACTTACTTTTGTTTTACAAAGTAAAATGAATCTCATCCTTGCCACCCCATGCATTCAGATAGCACACTGATGAGCAGACTTTTAAAAACCAGAGATTCCTTCATATATTAAGGGGAGTTTAAACAGGGAAGAAGCCAAATAGATTGTGCCAATGGGGAAACCACAAGGCTAGGTCCTTAGAAATGGGAAGTGCAGGAACCATGCTTTTCAGTAGAAGTTTTCAAGGAGGTGGGGTGGAAAAAGGTATTTCTTCTTCAGTCCTCCTGACTCTTCCATCCAAAGCACGGAGATGCTGCTTCTGCCAGTGACAGACCATACGTGTTCCTGCCAACCCTTTGCTGTTGACTAGGGACAAATATCAGATAAACATCTGTCAGAGAAGAGAATACAGCTCTGTATGTAGAGGTGCAGGGGAGCCTCACTGGGGACTGTGTGAACCCTGGTGAGATGGGTTGTGTGTATTTGAAAAGGGCTGTTTGTGACCGAACCCTTCTCAAGTGCTTGTGAAATATTGGTGGTTACTGAGCTCAGACCTGCAAAAGGTCCTTTTACAGTACATGGTGGCGAGGTGAAAAAACCATCCTGCTGAAATCAAAATATTCTTTCTATTCCCCCTGCCCAGTTTCTCTTTCTTTCCAGCTTTCTTCTCCCTCTGCCTTCCCCTCCTTTCTCTCTCCCCACCTCTGTTTCTCTCTTCTCTCCTCTGTCATAAGAAAGTGACTGTGTCCTTTGAAGGAACAGTTTTCTTATGCCATTTTATACACTGTGCTTCATGTTTAGAACTTTTTTGCACTAGTTCCTATTACATTTATTTTCCAAGATGGTTTGACAAAAAAAAACAAAAAACCCCACAAAACCATGCTATAATTCAGTTGTATTAAAAATATTATCCTACTACTCTCTGTGTTCAATAGTCTCTGTACCTGTAATGCTTTCAGTTCTGTTGTATTTTGGGGCAGAGGTTTTCTCCGCTCCTTGTTTAACCCAGTAAAGAAATAAAATGTTAAGATTGATGATAACTTTCCTCTCCCTTTCTCTGTTGTTTTCTTTGGCACTATTAGGTTACACCTTGTGTCTTGTATTCTAGAGCAACCAGCTGGAATTGTACCTCACCCTGTTAAAGTGTCCCACTGCTTCATACCCCTGCATGTGTAGTAGAAGCTTTCCTGCCAGCCAAAGCAGAGAACGGCAAGTGTCCTTCAGATAATTGGTTTGGGAAAGTGATGCATCCTGCCTGTTAGATCCTGTGGACTTGCTGTATCTGTCCTTTTTTGGTTTCCTACAGAATTTAAAATCAAAGGAAGAAAAGGAGCAGGAAGTATGAAGGCTCAGTAATCCCTTCCTATTAAGTTTATTTTCACAGCCTTTTACTTTACTTCCTTTTTATGTTTTTTCCTTCATATTTTTTGCTGTGGGTTTTACCTCAGGACCACTGTGGGCAAACACAAGTTATCCATCTTTCACTAGGGAATGTAGGTCCACCATGGTAAGTAACCTGTCAGGAGCCTGGCAGATGCATACAATATAGAATTATTTGCAAATGGTCAAAAAGTCCCTGCAATGAGGCTTGGGCTACATGCTGGGACGTAGAGGCCAATATTAAAGTTCCGAAGGTCACACTTTGGCCATGCCCGCACTGAGCTGAAGTTAACAGTTTTGAGAGAAAAAAGCAGAAAAAGAAAGTAGAAGGGGAATGAAAAGGAGAGAAGGGCAGAAAAAAAGGAAAGAAGTAACTACAAATAGTGCAGATGAAAGAAGGAAAGAGAGGAAGGAGTTGGTGGAATGAAGATGCATGCAGATACACCATAAGCAATGCCAAGGGAGATGGAGTACAGCTTATTGTGTAAAATGTATGAAAGGAGAGTTCAGTGTTGAGATGTCAAGTACCTGCTTATGTGGCTTGATTCTGTAGGCAATAGAAAGAGTTTACCATGGTTAGAAGTGAAGGATTTCTTGGCTTTTCATGATATTCAACTCCCACCCAACCCCCGTGATTAAAGCTAAATCATTCCTGCCAAGGTGATTTTTGTCCCTGGCCCAGAAGGATGCTTCAGAAATGTAAATACATAATTATGTGCGAAGCATCAGAGTTCACCAAATAGCAAAGATTTTACAAAACTGCACACAGGCAAGGGGACCCCTGGAATCCTTCCCCTATAAGGTTTACATTTCTTGCAAGAAATTACTAAGGCCGAAATCCCATAAGCAAAGTGCTCACTGAAGGAAGGCCAGAGTTAGTCCCAGATGTTTGATGAGGGGGTCAACTGATGTTGCCCAAGCTGCTTGTACCTACTAATCCAGCCGCAATTATGTATTTGCGCCTCCAGTGAGTGATAAATTAATAGCTGGCCCACTACATACTGCTCACCCATTTTTCTAATCAACATACACACTGTTTATGTCACTGGCAAACTGAGCCTTTTATATTTTAAATGAGAAAGTGAATTTTTATTTTTAATGTCCCAGTCTCCTGTGATAACAGAAGATCCACTTGCAGCTAATGCTAAGCTGGTTAGCACCCGCCCAGACTCTCATGTTAGACAGTAACACCCACTCATCCAACCTGAACAGACACTTTCACCTCTTCCTGTCTGTCCTATATTCAGTCCTTCAGCCAGTCTCTATTCTGCTCTGCAGTCACAATGTGACTCTGAACCATTTACAGGGCTGTTGCAGGATTCTTGCCAACTGTTTTCTTACACACGCATGTTCTTCCCCTGGACTCCCGGTCTGGTAGTGTTGTTCAGCCTGGTTCCCTACTCAAGGAGCTGGCATCTGACTTGCATCTTTATTTGGCCCCAGGGAGCCACCAGCTGTGCAAATCACATGACCAGTCCCTTGAAAGAAGCTGGTTTGTTTAAAATTAACAATTTGGTTGCCTTCCTGTGCACCTCTCCAAGATGCAGAGGCTAGGGGTGCAAAGGGATCTACGTAGAATCCTAAACCATCACGCAGGTAAGATGTCTGTGGTTTCCCTCTGCCGGTAACTCAAGAGCAAGGTGTCCCAGTGAGTCTGAGACTGGAACAGCTCAACCGGTTCATTTGTTAAGTTATTGGCTTTGCATCGAGCAGAGTTCAGAAGCTGCTTAGAGACAGAAAGCTCAGGCAATGCACTAGCAGAACGGGGAACAAGAGACATGCAGTAGTGTTCTCTAAGGATTATCCTAAGGTTGTTAGACCCTTGGGTCTAATTCTGTGGCACACCAACAACTCCACTCTCTTATCCCACCTGCAGCAGCTGAACTCTTTTCCCCCTGAAAACTGGTATGCATTGTCAAGGCTTTATTTTACATGCTTCCTGGCTAGCTAAGCCCAGGGGTGTGGGAAAGGAAGATGCAGCCCTCATCCCTTGAGAGAGAGCCCAGATAGCAGGTCTGCCTCTCCAAGTTCACCTAAGTTATGACTCTCCCTTCCCTAGCTGCTTACATTAGGATTCCTGACATCTTGCTTTTGCTGCTAGTTTAACTGGAAAAGTTTAAGCACAGCTGGCTTTCCTGCTGCAGGAAGAGAGCTGAAAAACAAGACATCTGCAAAAAAGGGCCATGAATGTCATGGGAGCTCAGCTGGGACATCCAAAAAAGCTCTGTGGGGACTCGAGAGTACTGGAGGTCCTAGGTCTCTACCTCAAGGCTTAGAACATTGAGGCTGTAGCCCAGCCCCTACCGTAACTAAAACTGCTTCTTCTAAGCCTGGAGTCATCCAGTCAGAAGCAGAGAGGACAGTAAGAAGGACCAAGATCGCTCTGTGCAATGGGCTGCTTGTCATGACAGGAAGCTCATCTTGTCAGGTAAGCCTGCCTAACCCAATTACAATACCTGTGTAATAGTGTAAGCAGGGCAGGACGACCAGGGCAGCCATTCTGGGCACCAACTTGGGGGATGGAAAAAAACTAGCTGCTACTGTGCCACCAGCATGATTGTGCAGCTGCTGTAGCAGCAGAAATTGCCACTGGCCCCTTGTTGCAGCTGCCCCGGGCACTCAGCTGCATTGTTATGGCTCCACTGCTTAGTGCCTCACTTGAATATAAAATCCTCCCAGGCACACACTATGTATGGGTCCTGATAGCAATAATTATACAGATCTCCAATGCAAAGCTTAGCTTTCCCTAGAGCCCAGTTTTGCTTTTCTCTGCCCCAGAGACAACAGTTGTAAATGAATCAGGGCTATAGTAGAACATAAATATAAAGAGAGGTGCTCTTTACACCTCTGTGGAGAGAGGAGTCTGGAAATGGGCGCACACTCTTCTGTGGGTGCTAGTATTGAAAATATGTCTAGGAGAGAGGGACCTGCTGAAGATAAGGAGGTCTCAGAGGGACCTGCCCCTCTAAGATCAATTTGTCTTGCCTTACTTGATGTCTTTGGTTTTGATTTTTATAACAAGCCTGGAAAATCCTATTGACATAAATGAAAAATTGTAATTAGCAGTTAATTTGGCAAGATGATATAAGGAGCTCCACCCAATCCAGCTGGAGCTGAAATTGCTCTGCTCTTGGCAGAGCTCATTTGTGAGGGAAATTTGATTGGGAGTTGACCTAGCCTGCTGGGAAGATGTTCAGCTTAGGTGCTCAGCCTCTATAGTGCTGGGGCTGAGCAGGAGCACAGAAGCCAGATACAGCCAACTCTCCTTTCCAATTAAACAGCAAGGTAATCATTGGTAAAGGCAAACTTCTTATTTTGGATTAATTAGGATGACTTGCAATTGATTGTAGGGCTTGAGAGCCTGTTTTTTAAAAAGAAAAATCAATTTCTGCATTTGAGATGCCACCAGCTGTTTCAAATAACTCAGTGATTTAGGAAAAGAACCAATCTTTTACTTTTTGCATGTGTGAGATTTTGCCCAGGTGTTACTGGATTAGATGTGGGTCCACGCAGAACAGGTTTCTTACTTCATCTTGAAAAGCCTCATTTCCCCAGAAGAACTTTTGACCTACTACAGATCATCACAACTGTCTTCCTGCAGGCCAGTCCATCAAAGGTTACCCAAGCATATGAGCAGAGGGAAGGTCCAGATGGTTTCCAATAAAGGCAATCTGAGCTTGAGCTTCTTCTGTGAGATCAGCAGTGAGCCGAAAAGAGGAGCTTCTTCTCGGTCTGCTGTTTTGTTCAGTGAGAGAATTCTTAGCCCTACAGACTAACATAAATGCATGTGAAAGGCTAGATCAAGTAAAGGACTTGGGTGCCCAAAGAAGGGTTTAGGCAGAAAAAATTGAGATCTGTCTCACTGGTATCTAATGCCTCTGCCCTCCCCTTCCTCCAGCTGCTACCTAGACTCATTAGGGAGCTCCTAATTGAATCTGAAGTCTTTTAGGCATCTACACTTCTGCTTCTGTGCATGCCAGAACTGCTCCAGAGCAAGCAAATTGGCACCTATCTCTCACCTAAGCACAGCTGAGATTCAGAATCCAGGAGTTCCTCCACCTGAGTTCCCTGAGTGGCTTGAGAGGGGAGATGTTTTTGAAGTATACCTAAGCACAGTGAAAGGATTAGGCACCTCACACATTGCACCTATAGCTACTCCCTTTTGTCAGGATGTTTTCCAGGAGGCTGCTAGCACCCACCTACCACATCATAGTCTAGTGGAAAGTGCATCCATTCAGAAAGTGGAAGACCTGAGTTTAATTCTCTTCTCAACCTAAGGGGTGTTACCTCTCAGCTCCGTGTTCTTGGGGAACCCTGACATGGGGTGCAGACTGTCTGACTCGCACAGAATTCCTGCCCCCACAAACAAAACTGATTAAGATGCAGCGGGGGACATACCTAACACCCTCCAGATAAGGGAGCAACTGCCTTAGGTCTCATTTGAATCCAAGATGGAACCAGATGACCATTTATTTACATGGAAGATGGAGAACAGAAAGCCCGAAGCAAAGACTACGGTGAATTCTAGGAGCAGAGAAGCAAGGGAGTATTGCATGATGGGGAATCTGTGCTCCAAATGCTAATCAACCCACATTTACACACACCCAGCCCAGCATTTATCAGACCAGTTCTAATCTGGATTTACAAAGGACCCCCCCCCACACACACACACCTCTAAGCAGAAGGAATGTTTAATAGGTATCTTGGGCCGTACCTTCCCTGGTCCTGCTATGGGAGGCCTATTTAAACTTGATTGGCTAAAACTCGGTTGCCAGGTTAGGGGATGCTGAGGCAAAGAGACCGAGTCAGAGGAGGTATGGACAACATTTGAACAATGGTAAGGGGTTCATCACAGCATCGAGCCCACTGGAGCCCTGACCACAAGTGTTGTCATACTTTTCCCGGGACGACTGGTGGAAGTCCTCCCCACCAAAGGTTATGAACACTCCAATAATTGCCTTAAGTCTGTTAAAAGACTATAGTAAGATCTGGAAAAGTCATGCTAAGCTAAGGCTTGTTCACAACAAGAAAAAATCCAAAACCCTGATGCTGCAAGCTATCTATTGTTTCTAAAGAAACCATGAGATATCCCACCAGTATATCTGCTATCCATAGGAATTTCAAGCTGGCTCCTAAGTGTCTGGTTACTCCTTAACCTTATGTTTTCCTGATTATTAATCAGTTTTTTTGAGATGTTCCAAACCAGATAACCCCTTGTCAAGAGAAAAGACAATGATTTACACTATTGAGAGTGCTTTGAAGAAGCTGAACTGAGGGTATAAAAATCTGTAAAAAAAACAAAACAAAAACAAACAAAAAACCCCCAGCAAAGTGTGTGTGCACTTCAAGAGGGGAAATCTCTCTGACCCCATCCGCTGTTGTTCTCAAGAAGCTGGAAGAAATAGATCATCTCCCTTCAAGGACTGTGCTAAGTACTTTACCTATCAGCATTGCAACCCAAGTGCCTTGGACTGGTGAGATCCCAGCGCCCTCTCGCTCGCTCACTTTTCTCTCTAGGCATAGATTTCTGAACCTGAACTGTATTAGTTAAGCTTGAGCTAAGTTTCCCCAAATACTTAGTGAAACCAGGGTAGTATTGTAATTGTTTGTGTTTGTTTTCCTTTGCATGTCTATGCCTACTAGT
>NW_017728916.1:3172459-3188480 GCF_001723895.1 Crocodylus porosus
GAGGTATTCTGTTTAACTGTGTGCTTGTGTCTGACTGTAGTTTATTGTTGCTCTGATGAACTGATTCTTGGCATATGAGGGTGTCAGCCTGTCCATGCTGATCAACCCAGCCAGGTCAGGTGTGTCACATTAATCTGTGTGTGTTTGTGTGTCTGACTGATTTGGTGACTGGAGGAACCCAGCCCCATTGAAACTGCATCCTGCAAGATAGCTCCATTGGGGGTGAGGGCTTTCAGAAGGGGGACATACAGCTCCGTGTAGAAACACAAATAACACAAGCAGCAAATTTGATAGAATTACCAAGACCCTAGAAACGTATCCCTAATAAATGAGCACACCCCAAAGTGATGGGCAAATCTAGTAACAGGGGGTTCAAACCCATCTCTGCCTCCCAGGAAAGTGCTCTAACCACAGGTTATATACTATTTGGAGTTGGAAAGTACTTCACCTCTCCCCACTCCTTCCCTCCTTCTGTTGAAGTTGGGTTTTATAAAGAATTCAGGATTCACTGGGCCAGAAAGAGGACATATGGGTCTGTAGGCTTGTGGTTAGGGCACTCATTTAGGAAAGGGGCGTTGCTCCCAGGACAGTTTCTGTATTCTATCCAATGACTACCTAATGTAAAAAATAGAAATAATCCTAGCTGCAAAGACTGGACTATGTGCTCTAACCGCTAGGTTATAGAGTCAGGCTAGCTCAATAAGTCTTGGGCCTTTGTGGCCCACTAACTCTTGAATTATTTTCTGAACAGCAGCACAGCTTCAACAAGGGGGCTGGAGAGTGCCCATGCCTGACCCTAGCCTAGGAAGTGGGGGCTGTTGTCAGCCTGAGGAGAGAACTGAAGCTGACTCTCCCACTTCCTAGGGAAGTAGTCTAACAGTTATGCCTCAGACATCACCTCTTTCTGGCACCCTTAGTCCTCAGTGAGTAGATGCTGGGGATGAGTTGGAAGCTCTCGTTGAAGAACTTCCAGGTCTGGAGTATGCTGAGTTTTTTTTACCACTGCTACAGAGGTACAAAACCCAGATGACAGGTTTCTTACAACTTGTCCATCTTCGCTTAAGCTCTCTTCCATTCTATGTTTGATTCAGAGGCTGCTATCAGTGCTACCAAGAAGATTACCCCTAGGCCTAAATTGATTCTGTTGAGTACATTCACTCAAATTAAATATCCAAGTGACTCTTAGATCTTTTGTTCCTTGGATCAGCAGAGGCTGGAAGTGCTGGATGATTAAAAAGAGCACTCACTGAGCCTGTGGAGCTGGGAACACATCAGTAATCTGAAGAAAGTCAGTCCCCCCCATTGCAGGGTCACGCAGAAGGAAAAGGGTCTGTGGCATAAGCACCGCACCATTTTGTCTGTACTTCAGAGGATAAGTTCTTTCAGGCAGGGACTGTCTATTTGTTCTGTTTTTGTCTTGCATTTCATGGCTAGAGCTATTGCGCATTTTCAAAATTCAAATAATAAAAAATAGCTGTGCTGAAGAAAAAAGCTTCTTAATGTTAAACACGCCTGTTTATGTTTTAGGATGAATTTGGGTGTCCAAGGAGGTGAGGAATTAATAGCCTTGAAAAGAACCAGGCTCAAGCACTAGCAGAGTCTGTGCTAGCTTGCCGCTTGGCTCTCTTTCTCCCAGTGCTGACCCGAATCTGCTCCCGCTGAGCCCTTCTTATGCAGCTGTTCCAGTGTACTTCAAGGAATGCCAATACCATTTTGTACTATTGCAGCTGTAAGCCACCTTGCATGTTAGGCAGTGAGAGTCAGTTCTCCAGACATATTCTGAGCAAGAGCTGAATATACAACTAAAAGCTACCCAGCTCCTTTCACATGACCCATCAAGGTTGAAATCCAAGTCTAAAGGGGCCCATTCATCTTGCTAGGAGAGCCCTGAAAGAGATTGGATTAAAACCAGAAGATCTTTTTTTTTCCCCTCCCCCCTCCTTTTTCTTAACCATACTATTTTGTGGTGGTGTTCATATACTGTCTGAACTTCTGAGTCCTTAGGGTCAACTTGAGTCTCATTTTCAAGCTTTCCTATATATGCACAGGGGATTAAAAACTTACTCTTTCTAATGGAAGTTGAGATTCTCGTGGGCATCCAGGATATGAGGCTTTAAAACAAACAAACAAAACCAGAATGAATAGGCCCCTAAATAAAATTGCAAGATTTTATTTGGTGATACTTCCCCTTTCTCCCTCCCCCCCCACTGCACACACATCATTAGTGAATGTCTCGCTGTTATCTGATTGTTTTGTTTCCCTCTCACATTTTATATTGCTCTGCTTTGTCAATTCAGAACTCGGTCATCTCATTTATTGGACATCCTGGTTTACAAAATCTCTGCCAGATCAGGAATCCTACGAACAAGCAGGAGCTGGTCCTGTCATAAATGTTGACCGTCATCCAGAAGGAACACATAAAAGCAAGGAACCCTGGCTGGGACATGACTCCCAAGACAACACTTAACCGATCATTTATTTAAGGTTCATCTATTTGCCATTCTTGCAAGTGACCATGGGGTGTCAGTAGTGTTCCTCACAAAAGTTTTCAAAGCAGCTGCTCAGGGAAATAGTGAACCTCTGGAAAATGTTAGGAGCTGGGCTTCAGTGCCCTGAGGTGACTTTCTGTACCCCTGAATTTTGCTGACAGACTGTCAGGAGCCTATCTGTATGCATCTAACTTGTTCATGCAGTTTATTAACTTGTCCATGTAGTTTGACCCACAAATCTCAAAATATTTGCTGGGACTTGTATTTTCATGGGCTATAAATTGCTTGTGATTGCATGCTGTAACAATAAAAACCCTGTTATATATGTACATTATCCTCATCTTATGAAACACCAGCCTCTGTCAATTAAGTACCTGTGCATCAAGATGTTTTCTTAACTTTGTCTAAGCCTGCTAATGTCCCACTCAGTGCAGGTGCAAAATGTTAACAGTCTCAGGTTTTCAGACCTCACCTTCTGCCAGTGCCCACCTGTGTGCTGGGTTTTTTTTAAAGACAATTGTACCAGAAGTGAGTGATGTGCAGCCTAAGCAAAAAAAAAAAAATGCTGGAGACCCAGCAGCAGCCAGCACTGACTGAAGCAGTTAGACATATAGAGAAGTGCAGAGGTGAAAGGGGACCTCGAGGCATGTAGTCTAACACCCAGTAGTCTAATTCCTTTACAATCCTAGACAAATGCCAATCCAGCCTCTTCTTGCAAACCTCTGCAGAAGGAGATTCCACAACTTTCCCAGGTAGCTTGTTTCACTGTCCTGGTATTCTAACAGTAAGGAGTTGAAACCCCGCAAGCATGGAGATTCTACCACCTCTCTACGTAACATGTTCCACCACCCTCCTAGCAAGAACGTTTTTCCTAATATCCAACCTAAACCTCCCTTGCTGCAACTTGAGACCATTGCTCCTTGTTCTGAGATCTGCCACACTGCTGAGAACAGTCCGGCTCCATCCTCTGGAACCTCCCTTCAGATAGTTGAAGGCTGCTATCAAATCCTCCCCTCAGTCTTCTCTTCCGCAGACTACATAAACCCAGTTCTCTCAGCCTCTTGTCATAAGTCATGCGCTCCAGGCCCCTAACCATTTTCATTGCTCTCTGCTGGACTCCTTCTATCTTGTCCACATCCAGGGCTGGACACAGGCATGGGTGAGCCAGGCAGACGCCTGGGGCCCAGATAGAAAGGGGGCCCAAAAATAGTATTTTTAAAATTATTATCATCATTATCTCTGGCAAAGGGGGGCCCAATACTAAAAGTTCACCCAGGGCCACCAGGAGTCTAGGTATGGCGCTGTCCACATCCTTTCTATAGTGGGAGGCCCAAAACTGGACATAGTACTCCAGATGTGGCCTCACCAGTGCAGAATATAGTGGAATAATTACTTCCCTTCATCTGCTGGCAACACTCCTACTAATGCAGCCCAGTATGCTGTTAGCCTTCTTGGCAACAACAGCACAAGGCTGACTCATATCCATTTTACTGCCCACTATAACCTGCAGGTCCTTTTCTGCAGAGCTGCTGCTTAGCTAGTCAGCCCCCAGCCTGTACCAGTGCATGGGATTGTTCTGTTCTAAGTGCAGGACTTTGCACATGTCCTTGTTGAACCTCATGAGATTTATTTTGGCCCAATCTTCCAATTTGTCTAAGTCACTCTGAATCCTAGCTCTACCCTCCAGTGTATCTGTCACAGCTCCCATCTTAGTGTCATCCATGAACTTGCTGAGGGTGCAATACATTCCATCTTCCAGATCATTAATGAATATACTGAATTCATTGCATCTCAGTGTGAATTGTGAAATTAATTTTAAAGACGATCCACATTATATTCATGCAACTTCTGTATGCAGGTGGGTCCATAGCTGTCACAGCTGGAAGACAAGGGGGATAAAACTGGAATAGCTCTAAATTTGCTACTACTCTAAACTGTAAATTAATTTTGTGAATTCATAAAAACGGAAATAGAGTCTCAAAATATTTTGGCCATAAAGATCAATGAAAATGGGTTGCTAGAAAAAAACAATAAAACTAACCAAGCCAAAACTGAAATTTTGAAAACATTAGAAGAGAAATGGAAGGGTTCTGTGGAAGATGAGATGATGAATGAGGTTGGAGATCTGAATCAATATGGATATGAACTCTAACATTCTCTAACATTTTTTTTAAAAAGAGTAACAGGTCACAGACAAAGTTTTAAATTCTCCTTGTGTTTTTGGAGAACAGAAAGCCATCATTTTCAAAGTCATCTACCTAAAGTTTAGGAACTAAACGTGTGCATGCACACTCCCCTACCCATGTCCCTCCCTACTCCCCCAAGGTGATGACCTGATTTTCAGAGATGCTGAGCCTCTGCAGCCTTCTTACCACTGATGGTTGTAAGTATTCAGAGCCTCTGAAACATCAGGACATCATTATTAGCTACCTAAAAATGAAATCAAGGGTCTAAACTTGGCATCTGAGTTTGAAAATGTTGACTCAAGCTTTCTAAGAAGAGATGGCAAGTGCTCATAGGTCTCATTGCTCATCTTTATCTTTATCAAAATACAATTTTAAACCATAATTTCTATTCAGAGAGACAAGTAGGGATGTTTCCTGATGTTTCCAAGCTATGTGCATATGTTCAAAAAGGAATTTATAAATATTAGTGAAAAGGCTGACACTGTTTTATCTAGTAAAAGTGTTGGTTGCCTTTCAAGGATTTTATGATTAGTACAAAACCATACATTTTAGTGTGAAGTCCTCTCAGAAAATGGACAAAGGTTTAGTGGACTCGGACGGAAAAATTTTTAAGGGCCATTATTTGCCACAGTTCTAACTTGGAAGTGTCCTCTTTTCCCGTTTTGACTCCTAAGTTTCCTTATTTAAGAGATCATGAAGTATTGTGTGTCATTTACAGAGCCCTTGCTTTATAAGAGCAAACATTGGTGTATATGGACAACTGTGTTTGATCACTCTTAAGTGACTTTAGCTGTCTGAATTACATGGCTTTTCCAATTTGTAGGACATACTTTGGGGGGCCCTCCACTTTAAAAGAACTTGATGCTGCATGACAGCTAGTTTGTGTGTGGGGGGGGGTCATTTTGGTAACTGAGGAAGTTCAAAGTTGTCTGTGTTTTTTTTATTGAAAGCTTTCCAAAATCTCTTCTAATCGACTTGAAAAAATTACAGTGTTGTAAACCTGTAGCAAAGACCTTGTGAAGGGAAATCTGTTTGCAGGTGGAACTTCTTTTATTCTTTGGCTTAAAAATAAAAATGAAGGTCATATACAACAATAAAAAAGCCATCATTCCTCCCAAATACTGCCAAGCTTAATGAAAAGTGAAGACTTCAGGAGTTCCCTGGAAAGTCTCAGCAGAGGCAGCTGGGGAGGCATTGTTTACATCAGTTGGGCATCAAATGAACATACCTGGTCAGCCAGTCACTCAGCCGCAAGATATGAGATGATCTGAAACCTTGAAACTCATTCTGTTTTTAATTATGACAGCCAATGACATGCTAGCAGGCACAAGCAGCTTTTGCCAATTAGATCAAATGTAGTATGCATTGGAGCTGTGATTCCCAGGCTTTTGGACAAATGATTCTGTACTAGCACCCAAACCTTTCAACAATACCTGACAGGGTGAGTGTGATCTTCATGACCATGTCACTGCAGTTGATATGATGTCCTTGACGTTTACAGCTGGTCGTAGATAAATAGAAGGGCAGTAGCAGTGCTGTGGTCCCAGTGTGGAGGCCTGATGTTAAAATAGGGAAGGGGAGACTAGACTAAATTAATCACAGAGGAAGTGGAAGTTCTAATACTGCTCAGTGAGGTGGGAAGGATCATAGCAGTGCTTTTTTCCTGTCTCCTTAGTGAGGAGTCATGCCTGGAAATTTGGATGTACTCTAGAGCTTATTCATTTTCATCCCAGCTGTATAGCTTAACAACAAACCTCTATTTATAGCCAGCCCACTGCTCCTTGCTCCCTTCCTTTCTAACTTCCTGCTCTTCTTGTGCCTTCCAAATGCTTTCCTTTTTTTGCAGCATAGCCTGTCTATGAACTCTTTCTGACCAGTTTCCTGTTCCTATCCTCCGCAAACATCCGATTCTCATTAAGGAGACCATTGTATGGTAAGTGACAACTTGCACCCTCTGCGAGGCCTACTGTCCTTCACCAGCAGGAGTATTTGGTGGTGTTGCATCAGGAAAATGATATGGAGATATTCCAGTTTCAGCCCAGGATCCTGTGCGCTCATTCACTGTCATCCAAGATTCATTCTGCAGCTCCCCATCAGCTCCCCTTGGGCAGCTTTCCTTTAAGAGGAGTGTAGAGAATGCATGAAGTATCACCAGAGACACAACTCACTTTGAAAGGAATGTTAAAAGGCCACCAAAAGTTGTAAAGCTCATCCCACACCTGTTATTTCCAGGGAATGCCTTGCCTAGTAAACAACATCATGTTTTCTCATCTTGCTGTCACAGTTCTGTAAACTTGGTCTGCAAAAAAAAAAAGGAGGAAGAGCCTCAAACCAGTAAGAGAGAGTGCTATATTTCAGTTAGCAGTAAGGAGGCTGTATTTTATTATGCTGCAATGACAAGTCATCTTGCCTGCCCCCTACTCCCCTCGTCACTTACGTGGTCCCTTGTATTTTTTTCTTTGTGCAGAATGACAAGATGAATGGACAGCTGCATCATCCCAAGCCCTATTTACTTTCTTCAGTCAATCTGTCACTCTCCTAAATTCAGTCCAGCATCTTCCTGCATTCTGCCTTGCCTTGTTCTCTCTTCTGCTCCCACTCACACCGGTTCACCCTCTCCTGACTCATTGTTCCTCTGCATTTAGTCCCTCTTACCCCCTCAGTTGCAAACTCTCCTCTTTTCCTTCTGCCTCACTCAATATTTCTCTTCCCAATTTATTCTCTCCTCCAAAATCAGTCAGTCCTACTCCTGCTGCTCTCCACTCACCAGCAATTACTGCAACTACTGCCTCTCAAATCCCTCGGTCACCTCTCTGCAGGAAGGAAGGCTGGTCCAGTGGTAAAGTTGCTCACTTGGAACATCCAGGTTCCCAGCACTGCTATTGATATGCTGTACACTTGAGTAAGTCACTTAGTCCCTCCCTCTCTTTTGGACCCATGGATAAAGTGCCACAAATTCCACCAGACCATTTTGTAATCTGCAGTTCCTCTGAGCATGAACACAACTTTACATAGGTGCGATGGATATAAAATTAATTAATCCATTTGTACCTTTCACCTGGTGTTTGCCCCTCTCAAAGATCAGTTAGCTCTGCTCCCTTCCAAAATCCATTTCATGTTGAAAGCTGCTTAAGGTTCAGCTTACAGTATAAACTGCAAGTAGACTTTAAGTAGGCTTAGGAAGAAGCAGATCCTCTTACTTGTCTATATTAGTAAGGTAGATAGCCAAAAGCCTATCAACAGGAGGTTTTTTTCTCTTGTAAAATTTCCTGTTGCTACCTCCCTTGGAGAGCCACTTGGGTCTGGTGTGGAAAAGACAGAAGTATCATCTGATTTTTTTACTGCTGTCATACACACCTGCTCTACGCAGATTTAGACAGCATGGAAATTAAAAAACCAAAACTTTGTCTATACCAGGACTGTTACTACTACTAATATTAGCTGTGGTAGGAGAAGGGAGTCTAAGAAAGAGCCTTCTTCATCCAGACTATAGAAAGACCCTACTTAAAAAAAACCGAAACAAAACAAAAACTTAGTTTCTACTGTAAAGGGATTAGCATACCCATGGGTGTTGTAAGAGTAATAGTTGAAGTGGGGAAAGGGTGCACATTTGAAACAAAAGGTTCTGAATGTTAGAAGTATTAAAAATCAGCATCATGTGCTGAAAAAAAATGTAGATCAACAAAACAGAGAATGAGCAGTCCTCCAAAACAGTGTCAGGTTTTAATATGTTCAAATCTTTGTAAAGTAAAGCATTGACTTTATCAAAATGATCCTGAGAATCTGGTTAGCACATCCAAAAGTATGGGTTTTAGACTCATAAATGAAATGCTTGTTTCAAAAGTAATGTGGTTTGCTGTTTTTAAATCATTTTTAAGATAGAGCACAGGTGTTTACATTGGCTTCTCAAGTCTAGAAATTGAGCTTTCCACAGGTCCAGAAATCCAGAGCCAACAGAGCATTTGCTGGAAGAACTGTATTGGAATAGGTGAAGGAAAACAAATATATGAGCTAGGTCCTCTTAGCTCTGTATCCATTAGCTGTTTGAAAAAAGTCTCTGTTATGGCTTGCTTAATTTTTAGCATTCCTCACAAGGCCTAGGGGCTGCTGTGTCTTTCCAAAGCCCTTCGCCAATATCCCAAATGGTTTGTTTTATCAAATCCGTATTTAACTTTGACCCTCCATAAGGTCCAAAAAGGAAATTGCTGTTTTACAAATGTATTCCCTGAGGGATATTACCTTCTGAACCTTGTGAGAAGCAAAATTGTCACTCAGCTCCTAGGATGTTCCTAGGAGCTAACCATGAGATTTTCCTCCCCTCATTATATAATCTCCATATAGCCACTTGGACCTTGGGCATACAGATCTCCAAAGCTGTGCTTATACAGATACAAAAGATCCCCATGTGGAAATTCCCCAAGTGCAGCCAACTCAGGCCTCAGTCAGTTAAACTTCAGAAATACCAGTATTATGAAGAGAGAAATCCAGCCTCTTTTCAGTTACTTGTGCTTTGATGTAAGACCCTCAAACTATTTTGTGCAGAAGCAGGTTGTAATTGAGGGGTGGGGGGTATTTTTGGGTCCCAATCAATATTTATTTCCTCTACCCATAGTAAAAGATGTGTAAAAAATAAATAAATAAATAAAAATGGAACTGCTGAGCATTGATGCTTAGCTTTTGAGTTGCAGATAAATGGGACCCCATCTCAAGAGCGTGGAGGTTTTTACTACTTTCACTTGGCTCTCCCAATTCAATCTTTTTACTTTTCCCACAGCTAATGGCGTACGTCTTCAAACATAGATCTAACCAGAAAGGCATAACATACTTAAGTTCTCTGTGAATCAGTTGCAGAGAATATATTATATATTCTGGGCCCTGTGTTGCAGAAACATTGCAGCCTAGCTCACGTATCACTGAATTCTTTCTTCATATTCTCTTGAACATTATTAAACTTTTCTTTTTAGTTTATGCCCACTTCATGGTTTCATTGTTGCTTCTTACCAGACCTTTTCAGTGTCTACTTTGTCTACTAACTTTTGTCCTACTCCCCTTCCTTCCTTTATGCTAATCTGTTTTGGCTGTTCCTCTTATTCCAGTCCCTCATCCAATTTCTCAAACTTTGATCTGGTTATATTGTTTGTGCTCCAGAGCCTCCCCTGCCTGCATATTCTGTGTTCGTGTTCTAATGTGCAAGTGAGAGGGTTCTGGCCAAGTGCTTCACATTTAATTAAATAAGGGCTGAAGAACTTGCTGTGGTTTCACTTGATATGGTGCTGGACTGGAGATCCATATTAGTGGTGCCAGTGATGGGGGCAAGGAGGGGGAATCTGCCTCAAGTAACTTGGTATCTGACAAATACAATACATTTCAAATTACTATCATTTCAATACATTTTGTGTAACAAATGGTGTTGCACTGGCAGAGGTACAGCTGCCTGACATTACTGTAAATCAAGGCCTGTGATGAGACAAGATGGAGTCTAGAGGAGGAAAATGTCTATGAAAATCACTTGCAAAGTCTGATACTTAGAGACAGAGACCAGACATGGGCTTCATTATATCAATATCTTAGTATCTTTACTGGATGGTGGGTAGTTTGGGGTGTGTGAGTGAGACTGGGATTTGTGTAACAGGCTCTGTGGAAAGAATTTTCCTTGCACAATGAGAGGTCTTTGTGGGGTGGCTCTGCCAGTATGGTCCATGGCAGCTGGGGAGAGCTGGAGAGCTCTAGGCAAAGTGCTATGGCAGTAACTGGAACTTGTGAGATGGTTGGTAGAGGGAGGACTAATTAGGGAATCAGGTAAAGCATGTGAAAAGAACAACCAGGAGGGAGAGTAAGAATAGCAGGGGAAATGGAAAGGAGTGAGCAGGCCAGGCAAAGAGCTAGAGAAGGAGATGCTGAGTGAGAAAATACCCAAAAAGACAAACCAGCAGCCTCTAGTAACCCTGAGTGTGGGTAGAGGGAGGGCAGTAAGACCTAATTGCAAAAAGAAAGGCTAAACAAGGAGGGAAAGAAATTCAATTTGAAGCTTGATCTATTTTTATCGGGTAGGAATCAAAACGTCAGTTTCCAGACATTAGTACAGACTGATTCAGAACAGACCTGCAAAGAGAGTTGCTGTTGTTACTGTGGTATTCAGGTGACAAAGGGATTTGGGATGAAGTAAGAGCTACCGGTATAGTTGTTTTCAGGCCATCTAACCACATGTTGTGTGCATCTGAACCAGCAAGTTGTAGCTGAGCAAAGTTGGGGGGATGGAGGAGGGGCGTATATTACAGTCCATTTGAAGAGGAAGACTTCCTCCCAGCAACTATTTTTGGCAAAAAGGAGACAATGTTAGTGCAGAAAGGTCTGCAGTAGTTGAAAAGGAGAAGAGGAAAATGCAATGACAGTAGTAGGGAGCTTTCAGCAAATAGGTTACGTGGGAAGTTTAACTAGAATCTGAGAGAAGAGAGAAAAGAACTCAGAAGCTAAAATGTATGAACTCCTTGTTTTGGGGGAGGTGTTTCAGATATCCTTGCCCTTTAAGCAAATGTGGTCTTATTCTTCAGGAAACATGATTTAATTATCCTAATTTTCCTTTATGTGTCCTGTAGTCAATCAATTGATCAGCACCACTGCCCTGCAATAATACTTCCTCAGGTGGAAACATAACAACGTGCTCAGCAATAATTTTCAATTTGTGTAAGGCACATGTAATATATTACCCTTCAGAAAATAGACCTCTTTTAAATTAGCATACTGTTCAGGAAACATTTGTCAAAAATATAAAAGTAGCTGATGGGAGTGTTTGGTAGCAATATGCCTGCTAATCATTCACAGATTTCAGGCAAGAATAAGGATCTGTAGAGATATCTGATCTCGATCATTCAAGGCTCCCAGGTACTGGAAGCAGTAGAGTTGTATTAGTATGGTGTTCTGTAAAGGCTAATTATTATTGTGAGCTGGCTGACACAGTCATATTGCTTATTCTGCCCAAGCTAGCTTGGGTGCCACTGTCCATTACTGATTGCATTGTGCTGGTAGACATACTAATAGGGAAAAGGAGTAGCACAGATTCGGCGGTCGTCGCAACATGTTTCCTCAAGATATTCAGGACGTGACTACACTGTTGGACAGTACTTGGGATCACTGCCAGGAAAACAAGCTCTGCCCACTTGCTCCTGCTCCGTAAAAATGGCTTGTGGCTGCTTCCATGACAGTAGTGCTGAATGTAACATTTTTTCACATATGATGTTCTTGGAGTGGGGATGAGTGGGTGAGGCTTACATTCTTGCCTGGGTTTCTGAGCACTGTCAAACATAATGTGGATACATCCCTATTACTGTCACAGCAGGTTTAAAAAAACAAAAACAAAAAACCTTTTTGCCTTGGTGTTGTTGCACATGTATATTTCAGTCTGTTTGGCTCATGGTTTTTGGTATGTGCTATTCTAGAGATGTAAATTGTAAGGTCAGTAACATATTGCTTTTCCAAAAAGCAAGTGGCTGTTCTGCATTAGCTGAGATAAATGACAAAGGACTTAAATCAGCTGGGGGATGATTACAGACATGGCTTGAGTTCCAGGTGCATGCAAAAAACCATTATTATAAGAGCCAGCTGTAACTCTGGAATCCCTAACTCAAAAATTATCTCAAATTGGATCAATAATCATACCCAAGCCCCTTGAGAGACAGAAAATTTCAAGGCAATCTGAGTAAGTACACACATTTTAGAGCACTTGGAATAGTTAATCTTTAAAAAGAAAGTACAGCGAAACCTTCACTATAGCAGACCTGCCAGTTGGTTTTAGCACAGGGCCTTTGAGATGCTGCAGGTCAACGTAAGGGAAAAGAATAACTCTCTTGGTAGTTTGGAAGTTATTGTGTAGATCTGTATGAAAGCTTTTCCCTGCTAAGTAACTGGCATGGAAAGAAGACTGTCCTGTCCATTCTATGACTTTTCAGCTTTCAGCCAGGAATTAATCTGGAAAGGAGATGGGATATGAGTAAAATTCCCTTGAGTCCTTAGAAATCGACAATAAGCATAGTAGAGAAGTATCTCTACCCTGCAACTTTTCTTCCATACAAATGCAATCTGTTTATTTAACTTAGCCCTTCTCACCATGTCTCTATCCATATGTGGGTTACTAATGCTATAAAGCTGCAGTAGTTTAGTTAGTAATACAAGTGGAAGGAGGGGGAATCAAGATCCATGCTGAACTTTACATCTCTCAGTCTGTAAGCTCTTGGGAGGCAGGTGTTAACATCTTTTTCTGTTAGATACAGCACTGACCACGCTCCTGGCACTTGGCAGTAACTCTCAGATCACCACTGTCCTCCACATAGTTGTACACCCTGCACTGTGTGACCTTGGGTGAGGAGTAAATGGGTTAGCAGCTGCAATGCTACTAGTGCTGAAGTAGTTGTGTAACATGGTGGAGAATACCAGGATTTCAGCCACGATGACTAACAGAAAAGTTGGCTCTAGCTCCTCTAACCATAGTCTCATGTCTCTGAGTGAGGGAGGAATGAAAGAGTCATCCAGTTGAAAATAAAGACAATAAGTCTATAAAAGTTTAGGAACTAAATAGATTCCTAATGTTAGCTTTTAATTATTGCCAAATAACATAAAAATAAAAGTGAAATGGTATTAAGAGCAATATCCCATTCACCCTTTTTAGAAAAAGCTGTGTTTTGGCTTAACATTCTTTGGCTAAGTCTGTTGCTGGATATTTTCTAATTAAAAAGTACAGCAAATTGGGCTAACCAATTACAGCCCTCCATTTCTTTTTGTTTGTTTGTTTGCTTGTTTTTAAAAAAAGGAAAACCAACAACAACACCCTGTCCATACAAAAAAAAGCTAAATCCCAGCTTGTGAGCAGAAGTCACATGTAGAAATAACCAACTGAAGATTCATCAAATCCTGATTTCTTTCTGGAGAAGGGCATGCAATCCCTGTACTGAAATATTCCTTTGGCTTTTTATTTTCCTTTCTCATTCCTTTGGAAGAAAAATATTTTAAAAGTTTATGCCTATAAATGTACTATAGTTTTTTCTGCTGGTTTATTTTTCATGACTTCTGTTTTAATGGCCATTTTCTGTCATATTTCTTTAAGCATATTCCTAGATACAATAAGAAATTAAGTTCTAGGGCTTGAGACCCTTGGCTGACATTGTACCTGCCCTATCCGGGGAACTTTTATATGGAAAGGATTTTCCCCAAGCTGTAAAATATTCCCAAGGGCCCTACAGCTGACCCTTTAATAAATGAGAATAATAATTCATAATGACTCTCATGTAAGAATTTTACAAGGGAAGGATATATGACTTGGAAGTCTTGTGACCCAGGGTGTCAGTCAGATGAGGAAAATGAAATGGGCGGTGAAAGAAAACATGTTTGAGAGGGTGAATGAGATGTCTTACAGTGAACAATTATATTGAGAATCCACAAAGATGAAACAAAATTAAAAAGTGATCAAAAATGAGACCTGATGATCTCAGGTACACAAGAAGAATCCCAGGTTATT
The DNA here is from genome assembly GCF_001723895.1 of Crocodylus porosus. Classification (NCBI taxonomy): domain Eukaryota; kingdom Metazoa; phylum Chordata; order Crocodylia; family Crocodylidae; genus Crocodylus; species Crocodylus porosus. The sequence continues at coordinate 3,186,643 of NW_017728916.1, forward strand.
CCACGCTTCAGTAGAAAGATCCTAGATGAAACCAGAGTGAAAGAAACAACATATGTGAATATGAAAGTATATGGCTGTTTCAGTACACACAGTTTTTGTAACATGCTTATATGTTATTTGTGCACCCATGGAAACTGTGGCTACAACTAAATCAAGGAACTATTTTTTTTTATAGATGGATCTGTTAACAACTGCCTGTGAAAATTTAATTAAATTCCCTCGTCTGCATTATGATACATCTCAACTTCAACAAAGAAGTCAAACTATATGTGTAAATATTCATACTATGGCAGTGCCAGAGCACCCCATCAAAATCAAGGCCCCATTGTTCTAAGACAGTGATTCCCAAAGGGTGTGCTGCAGCACACTCCTGTACCTGTGGGAGGAGGTAAATGCTATTCCCCTATCCAGCACTCTGGGCCTGCTCCAGCTACTTAGTGGTGCCTATAGTTGGCTGCTCTTGCTGCCTTCCCCATGACCGGCAGCTCCTGTGCTGCCCTCTCCCCTAGCTCCCAACAGTGCACTTTGCTGCAAGCGAGTGGATGCACAGAGCCATGCTTTGCAGCTTGGCTTGTCCCCTGTATTCCTCCCATGCTCCTGGGCCTGGCAGGAGCAGTCACGGGGGTGCTAGCTGATGTGTGGGACCCTACAGGAACAGCCTCAGCAGCGGGGGCTGCCTTTGGGCCCTGAGGTACAGACCAGGAGTATGGAAGGGTCAGACAGCGGAAAGATCAGGGTAGAGAAGGATGAGGTCCTGCCTTCCTGCCCTTAAGCGACACAAACTAAGCCAGGGATTTTCAATTTATTTATTTTTTTAACTCTCAAGGCTCCCTCCACATCTCCTCTGAATTTAGATTCATCTCAAGTGATTTTTCAATTGGGAAGCTACAAAATTTTTTAAAAAGTTATGGCTTGTGGCTAAAAAGGTTGAGAACCACTGATATAGAGACTAATATTTTGTTTAAAGAAAGATATACTTGGCATCGCTTTTTAGCAGTACATCTCAGCACTGGTAGGGGTATAGAATATGTTGTGTTTTATACCTGAAAAGTTTTGTTTTTTCCAAGGGTACTACCAATTTTAGTCCAAAAAAGTGTGTCCCTAGTATCAAAAATGTGGGGAACACTGTTCTAAGCGCTGTATAAGCATATCTGAGGCCATGGTCCATGCAACCTATATATAAGTAAATAAGTGAATTCTAAAAGCTTTTAAATTACAATTAAAAAATCTAAAAATGCACTGACAAGTCATACAGCTGTTGCCAGTATAAATGAAGAATGGAAAGCCTCATATCTAATTTACAACATCCTTCTAAGAGACTTGTTAATCTGTCAAGAAACTTTCAAAACAACTTATGCTGGGTATGTTCCTAATGTGGATTGTGTTATGTTGAGAGATTTTTTACTGACTCCAAAAGAATTCGGGTCAGATATCCTCCATCTTAAACAATTACAGCAGCTCCCCATCTTTCAACTCAGTAAGCTTTCAGCTCAATGAGCTTCTGACATTGCTACCATTATATTGGTGGCAATAACAAGCACAGGAATCAAAGGAACTGTCAGCTGGAATCAGGGGAATTAAAATATGTTGCTTTCGTTCTTCCTCTTTTTCAGTGTGGGAAGCTTACTCACCCATCCTTCAAAGGCCTTTCCTGAAGCACAATGCAAGCTGGAAGGAGCATACCATACATTCGCTGTAGCATTTTGTTTTTTTTCCCCGATATACCTCTTAGTTGCTCAAGGAACACAAAGCAGGAGGAGTTGGACCCAAATAAATAAGAGCAGATATAAAGAGACAACGTGGAATATAATCATTGCTTGAAAAAAAAAAAGTAGGCA
>NW_017728916.1:3188625-3192626 GCF_001723895.1 Crocodylus porosus
GAAAAAAAAAAAGTAAACTAAATTCTGAGTAGAAGGGTTTAATTTGTTTTTCTTTCTTTTTATTGTGAATGTTGTATTTTAAGCAGCCAGTCAAGAGATGGTTTATTAGGTGTGAGAATGTGGAGAATTATCTAGATAGTTTATGAATTTGTTCTGATTTAGACGACTGCGTACCTGAATGTGCCAGATTGCAAACTGTATTTTGAATGTGGGATTTATTTGCCTTCTCTGTCTCTTCCTTCTGTGTTGGACTGAAATTCCTAGGTGGATGACACAGAGCTAACAATGAAGTATCAATATATCTTTTTGGTTGTTCTTTCACATGAAAGCTTTCTTGGAGAAAATGTTGGACTTTTTTCCAGGTCAAAGCGGTTTTTTTTTCTTCAAATTTGAACTCCAGAGAGGAAGTAACAAGGCAATAGATCCCCTAATGAAGCTGATCAAAGAGTCACCTGACAAAGAGGAATGAAGCTTATAAAAGAAAATGTATCAGACCAGTCATCTTGGAGATGGGAATGGCATTGACTGCAGGGGTCAGAGAAGGAAGGAAAGGCTCCGTGATTCAGAAGAGAAGCCGCAGAGGAAGGATTCTGGATGTGAACTCTGACCTAAACCCACAAAATGCTTCAGTGGTGAGATAACCAAAGCAGGGAGTTACAGATCTATACATACATCATATAATTTTGTCTAGATCTGGATATTTTTGTGCTATCTAAAGTAAAGACTGAATGGCTTGGGAACGTTTGCAAGTCTATGTTACTCTTTGCGTCTGTATTTGCCTGTACAAGTGAACTGGAAATCAGATGGTTGGCTAAGCTACTACTTCTGGGGATTTTATGGTACCTGATACTAGTCACAGGGTCTAGGCAGTTGGATCATGGAGTTAGGTTGGAAAGGGATATGAGAAAGAGGCTTTGCCACCCCCATGAGTAAAATCTATTGAAAAAAAACCTAGAGGGAATAGTTACTGAGGAAACTCAAAAACTTACAGCCCTAGCATGTAAGACTTGAGCATTGCAGATTAGTGAGTGTCTAGCCTGGAGAGCTTTATCAGGGGTGTGACAAGCACTACTGATGTTGGTTCTTTTTCTAAAATAGGGGGGTTGTTTTCTGGGGGGGAGAGGCATGGGTTAACCTTTTCGTGCCTATGGGGGGGGGTTATTATATTTGGGGTCTTTGACACAGGACATGGATACCTCACCATAATGATTAATCAAATGGCCTTTAATATAAACATAAGGGTGGATAAATTTATTTTAAAAAATGTTCTCTATGAAATAGGTGTTTCAGACCCAGCTATTGCAAGGGATGGAGTAAGATATTGGCACTATAGGCCTGTGTCTAGGGCTGCAATAACATATTTTACAGGTGTCTAGAGCATTGCATTGCAAAGCCTATTTAATTTAGATTAGATTACTAAACTGCATCTTCAAATGTGCCTTAATTGCTTTTGAAAATGGGACTTTAGGGTTGCAACTCTGAATAGAGGAATGCCTGGATGCCTTGGAAAAATCCTGGGCTCCCGCTGTGATTTGCATCAGTTATTGGCAGAACCAAACATTAAAAAATGGAGAGACTGTCTTAATATCTTCAGATTTTATGTAAGCCTGGGGTATATTTGCCTGTTATATTCTGAGCTGTTATGCATAACCATGAGTTAACATTTTACATTTTTTTTTCATAACTGTGAAGGAAGCTCTTTATTTTCTCCTTCCAATGAAAACAGATTTTTATGTGATCCTATGACACTAGGAGCTAAAGCTTTAAGAAAAGCACTGAATAGAAAGAGAGTTGACAATGCTAGATCAGGATTTCAGCTGTGTGCGCACTCAGGTTTCTGGAGAGAGGTAGCTGCTTTCTCTTCAGCAGCTCTGCTTCCTGCAGTCCCTTCACAACATCTGATGAACTAAATCCTCTGCTTATGAAAGCTTATGCTATGCATCTCTGATCTAGTTAGTCCATAAGGTGCAAAGAACAACTAAAACATGACTTGAGCGTTACTAATGTTGAGCTAGCTTGGAAAGGTATTTCCAAAATGTGTGGACTACTGTATAAATCTTAATGAGTGTTCACTCCAAGACCTACCGCTCAAGGAGGTTCTACTGACGTTTGCAAGGCAGTGAGAAGCAGGGAAACGAATGCTTCCCATTCAAACAGTTAAGTACTAGAAAGGACTTCCTGCCTGCAGTCTCTCTGGTAGGGAGAGAGAGAACTCCTGCTGCTGTCCCAGAGGGAAGTCTCCTGCTGTCATCCTAAGAGGAATGACAAGTGTTTTGTGTTGTTGCCCTGCCTCTCTAGAGAAGTGGTCCCACTTCTTCCCAGTGGGATGAAGACAGTGTGCAGGCCTTGTGTAAGGCCCCAAATAATCTTAACACAAGCCTGCTTGAATTGGACTCCTGAACACAGGAGTCCACCTAAACTCTTGGTGGCCCCGAACAAACTTTTAGTATTGGGCTCCCCTTTGCCAGAGATAATAATTGGACAACAACAAAAAAATACCATTTTCGGACCCACTTTCTGTCTGGGCCCCAGGCAGCCTCTGAGTTCGCCCATGCTGGTGTCCAGTCCCGTTCATGAAGCTTCACTTGTTTCTCTTCTCTCCACTTGTCTGTCAGGCTGTCATTTTTGTCACCTCCTCAAGGCAGGGTTGAAAGTCAAAGGTCCACTAAAAACAGCTTATTGGGCTAGGATAGTTAAGACTTTGAAGCCGGAGACTCCCTAATGTGTAGGAGTCTGCCTGAAAGTAGAATTGTGTGCTGCAGAAAAGTCACCAAGCCCTGGACTTGGCTGTGGAGGCAGGCCCAGTTTTGTGAGTCACTGGTATGAGCTGGTCCCTGCTTACTGGAGAGTTGGCCTTTGTTTTGCCTCTTCGGCAGCCCATGCAATCCTGTGCATAAATATCAGTGCCATTTAATCTCTAGTCTAAAAGTTTTACTTTAAAAGTCATTTCTGAAGCAAGAGACTTGTAACTGTATTCAGTGTCAAATTGTGTCAGGGGCTTTCTGTTTATGTGCGTGCGTGTTTGTTTGTTTTTTCAAGCCTTGTGAACCACTGTTCATGTTTATGGGAATTTATCTTGGAGTTCTCTTAACTGTCTAACAGGCATCCAACTACACTTGACAGTGAAATCCCTTGTTTTAGAGCATAAGCATGCCTGGAATCATTGCAAACACCCACCTTGAAATCCTGATGGTCCTGTACCAGCCTCCCCGACTAGAGCAGTGGTCTCCAAAGTGGGGTGCGGGAAGAAAATATTAGAACTTCTATTTATATAAATATACATATATCAGGGGTGCATGCTCAAAACTTTTTTACTGATAGGGGTGCGCGATCAAAAAAGTTTGGAGACCACTGGACTAGAGAACTGGATGGTCTCTCTGTAACTTTATCAACAAAGCAACTTCACTGTAACCTGTTGTCCTGGAAGAATACGTTTCATCTCTGTTGGGGGTAACGTCTGGCCTCAGACAACCCTACCTAGAGCTGGCTCAACAGGGAAATCCGTCGTTTTCCTTCACACTAAAGTCCACTCCTCTGTCTACTACCCGCAGCCGGTAGTAGTGTGAGAGTGATGGTATAGCCGTGAGGGCCCTGAAATGAGCCGGGAACCGAGGATTCCCTAGGGTGGTATCTTTCCTTGGGTTTGGACCCGCTCTGTAGTTGTGATTTCATTGGCTTTGAACCCGCTGGGACTAAGCTGGATGTGCTTTCCACGGTCCAATAAAGGCCGGCAGCCCGGCAGGCAGCAGGCCGCGGCAGCGCTCTGCCAGGCGACGCCTTCGCGCGCCGAGGAGCCGCCACGCGCTGCGGCCGGTGTCGCGCGGAGGCTCAAGACCGCGGGCGGGCTCCTCCGCCGCCCACCTGCCCGCCGGGAGGGGCTCATCCCCTGCCAAGCCGCGGGCGCCCACTCCGTAGCGCAGCCAACCGCCGCTCGCGTGCGGGCGGAGCGCGGCCCCGACACTTGTGGAGCCGGAAGGGCGCGGGGCGGGGCCAGCGGGCGG
>NW_017728916.1:3192887-3224832 GCF_001723895.1 Crocodylus porosus
TGTCGGGCGCAGGTGGGCGCCGTGGCTCCTCGGCCTCCGCCCTGCGCGCTTGGGACGGCCCCACAAACACCCCGGCCCGGCTCCCCTCAGCGGAGAGAGCGGGCTCTGCCGGGGGGCGGGGGGGTGAAAAAGTGCCCCCGGCTCCTCTTCTTCACTGCCTTCGCTTTGCAAGAGAGCCCGGGGCTTCCAGGCGCCCAGCCGGTGCAGTGACAGGTCGGGAACTCTCACCGGACCCGCTCTGTAGTTGGGGTGAAGCTGAAGGAGGTTTCGGAGGCAAGACCCTTGCGAATGTGGGGGCTTCTGGACCTGAGGAAGGATGTCTTGCCTTCCTTGGGTCTCGGTGTCCCGCATTCAAAAGCTTTTCCCCCTCTTTCCCAACTACGTGGTCGTCCCAACTACAAGTCAGATGTGCTTTCGCATACGAGACGATCGTCCTTCAGTCTCAGAATGTCTCGCGTTTACGAGCTTGTTGCCGGCAGACCGGGTTATTTGAGGCAACGCGATGTCTTTTATTAGACCGACTCAAAAGTTGGGAACCTTGTTCTTTGCAAGTTTGGGGGCACAAAGACCCTTCTTCAGGCACAGGGAGTCTGCTGGTGCGTGCGCTCTCCTGGGTGGAATAGAAGCTAAAATGCAAAATGCAGGTTTGTGAAAGTGCAAACCTGTGGCCGTGAAGATCAGAGGGATGGGAGACCTTAGGTGTGAGACAGGTTGGGGGTCAGGAAGGGGAAATGTTGACCTGGTGAGAGAATGCAGCTGCTAAAATGCAGACAGGTTACCTGGGGTTATCAGGTGTCAGGCAGGCTATTATGTGACACAAATCCAATGTCTATGTTTAGTCCAGCAACCCTAAAGCTTGTCTAAGACATTCTTCCTCAGGTCTCTGAGTGTCTCGTAGTTGAAAGGGTATCTAACTTTATCCTGATGAGGGACTGGGTCTGTAGTTCCTAGATAAAAGATGTTACCTTAAGGAATCCTTGCCTCTTGCATCATTTCTGGACCGTCACGGCTACAGCATCACTCTTACACTCCTGTTTGCTTTATAGAGACATGTAATCAAACCTTTTTTTTTTTTACTTGAAACATTAACCAGCTTTTAAAGAAGTCAGAAGTTCTGTATGCTGTACCAGTTGCTGAGACCAGTGGTAATTTTTGTGCTTCTACTTAATTTCCTTCTTTGACAACATACCTTTCTTCTGTTTTCTGAAAGGCTAATTGTAATTGAGGAAACTTACTATGCAGGGGAAAGAATGAAAATAACTTCCTGCACCACGCTGTACAAAAAATTTTGACTAACCTGTATGTTGGTGAAATAATCCAACAGAACAAACAGAATGATTTGCAACTAGGTTGGTACTCAAATGCACAGCCACTCATTTTTACATTTGGGCTTGTATTCATTTAACTCCTCACTTTCTCATGCCCCTGTCCTGGGATTTGAGGTGGGGCAGGGGGAAGAGAAGGGAATTCTTGACCTTTTTGTGCTCTTTAATGTTGTAACGTGTGCCTACTTTTTTCCCCTCCCACATGAAGCCAAAAAGTGGCATTTTGGATTTTCAACAGTAGAGATGGTGGTTTGACCCTTCACTAGTAGCTGCTGGCCTGCTGTGCTGAAAGGGGAAACCTGAGGCTCAGGGTCTGGAAGCTGGATTTCTCCTCCTTTGTCCCTGTGAAGTTAGCCACATTGCTGTCTTGTCTGCTCTTGGCCACAAACTGGTGTGCTTTAACCACTTGTAGCTCCATAGATGGCTAGGAATTGGTGGACCTTTGACCTTTCCCCTCCCCCTTAACTTCATTTTTAGTGCAGATGAGTGGGGGAGGTGGAATCTGAAGCCCCTCTCCTGTTTTGTTCTGCCAGTGGCCGAGGAGGAATGGGTGTTATGTTCCTGTTCAACGTACTGTGTTACTTGCCCATGCTTGGAGCCCCTCCATAAACACTAGCTGATCAGTATAGTCAGGTGGGGTGTCCTGCTTTTATTCATGAGTAGAGAGAGATAGTTACCCATGTTTAGTCTGAGGTCAGGCAGGGGCACCTTAGAGACCAACTTCAGAAATGCATGAATTTTTGTGGGTGACAACCTACTTTGTCAACTGACTGTTGCTTCCCTCAGCTTATGCATTTTTGAATGAATTAGTTGGTAAGGTGCCATCCTGTCCTGCCTGCTTTTATTTAGAGGAACTGCATCAGCACAGGGACTGTGTTTTGGAGTGGAGATCCCTGGTTGGTGTGAACTCCAGTGGCATGTTCTATACAGGTGAGAAGCAGAGTTAATACAGGGAGGGGTTATTTTAAAGGCAACAGTTGTATAACAAGCAAAGCCCTGCCTCTTGTTCATGTGGAGACTGCACAGTTGTTTTCTCACTGCAGTTGCTGCTTTCTGCAATACCTTGGGATGGGGTGGGGGGGGGAGAGGGCCTGATAGCTTTGATGGATCCTAGAATTTTCCCGGTTTTACTACTTGGCAGTTGGCAATGTGCACCCATCCTGCCAATTCAGCCTGTGCAGCTCTGATTTTACTATTTGGTACCTAAACTAATGGTAGATTTGGCTGCTATACCTCCAGCAAGGAAAAAGGGAAGAATCTATGCTATCTACTTCTAACATTTAGGATTAAGAATGAAAAATCAACCTTCTCAATAGAAAAATGAATAGGAGATTTCTTGATGTTGTCTTAAAGTACATAGGAGTAATGTGGTATGACCAAAGTTCTTCTGAGGCCCTCATGCTAAATGAGATTAATTATGTGAAGTACTTTTGAGCAAGTAAGAAAATAGTGACTCCTAGCCAAGTCATTAAGTCCAAATGCATTTGTTTGTATTTTATTTAATCTGAATAATTTATCTGAATTTTTTTCTTTAGAGTTGAAAAGGGCCAGGTAAAATTAGCAAGAACAACATGTACTTCTGCATGTTGTGTAATAGAGCCTGTGATGAAAAATCTGTGGGGGTCATGTCAAAATACTTTATGACGGAAATAGTTTAAATAGTGATGCAAAACCTGTATAGTGGAAGCATAGGACAGGTCTGTCCTCAATGTGCTCAGGTGTAGATAATGGACCACTGCATATCAGAGCATGTCTTGGTGGCCTGTGTAAATGGTATTGTTTAAGAACATTCTTGCTTCCTCTTCACATACTTTTTCAAGCCCAAAGGGTTATGTCAAGTTCTGTGGAAAAATGGACATGTTTGAAGGTGTGGATGAGGATGGTGAGAGTGCTATCAAGAAGAACAATCAGTTGCTCCACTGGTAGCTGCAACCCACTAGGCATTGAGTTAGATAGGCCTCAATCCTCTACCACACCTGAGACCGACAATAAGAGTGGTGGCTCCTCTAGGAGGGCCATCTAGGAGGGAATAGTTGGCAAAGACCTGGCACAGTCATCACGTGTGTGTTGGAGACAGAGCTAAGAATGCAGGGGAGGGTACCAGACTGCTTGGGCTGGTATGACTAAAGAAAGCAGAGGGCTTCATATATATTTCAAAGCAGAGCGTGCAAAAGGCAAGAGACTGGAATATACTCAATGTATGAGAGGAGTGCTATACATAAGGGGCATCCTATATGTGATATGAAGAAGGCTACTGTAGTTCAAGAACATGAGCAAAACTGGGCAAAAAGTCATACTGGAATATCAATATGAAAATACATACAAAAATACATAATAAAACACTTCACTACGGCTAAGGTTTCCAGATGCTTTACAAAGTACAAGAGGTATTGGTGGTAGCCATGTCGGTCTAAAGACATAAACAGACATGGTTCTTTGGGTAAATCTGCTATCTTTTATTAAACCAACTAAAATAGTTGGAAAAATTCTTTTTTTGCAAGCTTTTGGGTACAAACACCCTTCTTCCAAAGTACAGCTAACTTTTTCAAATGTTTTAATGTTTTTTGCATAGTCCTATACAAATATATAGGACTATGCATTTTAAATAGTGTTTTAAAAACTGTTGTTTATATAGCATAAGCTTTTGTGCCTGGGTGTGTATGTGTACATGTGCATTTTGATTAGTTTATATGGTGCAAATCTATCCATCTACTTGACTTCAGACTAACGCAGCTAACTACATCCCCCCGTAGTATTTACGTCAATCAGATATCTGTCTCTAAAATATGCATACTCTTTCATTCAAAATTCAATGTGGAAGTGATTTAATGTGATGATAAACTAACAACACACCACAAATATTCAAATATTTATAAACTGCCACACTTAAAACAGCAAAAAGGAAATCTTAGTTCAGTGTCGTTCTGGAGTGCTTGCTACTAGCACTGACTTAGTCAAGTCATTCAGTCTAACATAATCTCTTGTTTTGACTCTCTTGTTGAGTCGGTTTACCACTACAAAGTTTTCTGCATTTCTTTTTTTTTGTGGGGGGAAAAGAGAGAGGAAGAATCTGCAGTGATGGTCAGCATACGTATCTGCATTGGACAGAACAGTCTCTTGGCAAAAACCTTGCTTGGCAGAGCTCCAGCAAGTGACCTCATGACAGGAGTTAGATTTGGCAGCTTGATAACATTCTGCTTTCCTATCTCCTAGTATAGTTAAACGTGTATTTAATTTTAGACACAAGGACAGTTCTTCACTGAAAGCCTGAGGATTTGTAGTTCATATCTTTGTCCCAGCAACTAACTCCACAGCGTTGCATCATCTGCCTGGCTTCTAGGTTAGCAGTTTGGTACTCTTTGACTCTGTTGTATTATTTTTGCTAAGGTTGTGCAAAATGGGCCCTATTCGATTCTAATTCAGCCCGAACTGGGGACAGCATTCCAATTTGTTGATTCAGATTGCTGTCCCCGATTCGATTCAGCCAAATCTGAATCTGCAGATTTGATGCTGATTCAGAGAATCAGCAATTCGGCCATAGACACAGCTTTAAATGTTTTTTCTGCATACCTTGAGGTACTAGGCACAGCTTGTGAACTCTGCAATGCTGGGATGGACGGAGCATCCCACAGGAATGCAGGGGGCCCCTGCATGCTTGGTGACAAATGAGAAAGTACTTACGGGTCTGCTGGGGAGCATGCTTGACCCCCCTCCCCCCCCAGTGTTCCTCCGGCTCAGTGATCATCCATGTTGGGACCCCGAATACCACCCCCCCCCCCAGACCCAGGAGGGTACCAGTTGCTGACGCCGGCGGGGGGGCCTGGCACACTGCCTGGTGGACTCAGAAGTGCACTGGAAGTGCTTCTGGTCCACTTCTGGGTCTGTTGCTGAGCGCACTGGGGACCCTCCCGTGCTTCTGTGGGATGCTCCGTGCACCTCAACATCACAGTGTTCATGAGCTGTCTTGTACCTTGAGGTACATAGAAAAAACATTTAAAACTGTGTCTATGTCCGAATTGCCGAAATTTTCCAAATTGATTCGAAGGGTTCTAATACAATTTGGAGAGGTTAAAGCGGGGCGGGCAATTATTTTGGGCAGAGGGCCGCTTACTGAGTTTCGGAAAGCCATCAAGGCCCACATGACAAGCAGCCCAGGGCAGATTAATATTAATTTTCTAAATGTTTTAGGGGCCCCTCAGGCTGTATAGAATGGCCTGGCGGGCTGCATTTTGCCTACTCCTAGGTTAAAGGGTCTCCTGATTTGATTTGGCTTTGGAGATTCAGCCACTAAATCGGGCAGAATCTCTGTCAAATCGGCTACTGAAGCTTTGCACGGCCCTAATTTTTGCCATTCCATAGCAGGATGTGCTCAGTGAAGGCTTGAGTGGTGGCTGTGGAAATGCAAACATAGATTATTCAAATGAAAATGTACAATTACTGCTTGAAGGCTAGAGAAGTGGAGTTAATGATCTGTGTTCTCTTTTGGTTTGACTGGCTCTGTGTGTGTATGCGTGGTCAAAGAACATGCAGCAGGTAGCACCACAGATAAAGCAGTTTCTTCATATCTATAAAACTAGTCTAGAGTTCTTCACCATAAAACATAAAGAAGTCATTGCTGTAGCACTGGAGCTTTGCAGCATACAGTTGAGGCATTGGTAATTGAGTTAGATGTTGAACTTATTATGCTTGTTGGCAAATGAAGTAATATACTACAATGCAAATAATTGGTCAGTTCTGATAAATGTCACATCAAAGAGTGTTGTAGATAGTCTAGGAATGCTATTTGTGCATATTTTGGGTCCCTAACTAAAGAAAAACATTTTCAGAAAAATATACTTTTAAAGAATGGCTGTTTATGTCAAGAAATTATAGGTTACATTTAAGTGCTTCCAAAAGGCTCATGACCTGAGTCATTATAAAGCCAGATTTGTGAAAACATCTGAATGGATGTCTGTGACTAGCCATGCACCCTATGCACCCTCTTTCTCAAGAGAATATTTCTTGGGAATACTTCCCAGTTCAGTACTTATTGAAAAGTAGTTGTACTAATACAGTATACCTCTCAGTGGTTTAAACTAGTTTGAAATGCTATGAGGTAGCTGTTCTGAAGAAACTGTTCCACGCTATGTCACTGCAGTAAGAGTTCTATTAAAGAATTATATCTGATGACTGATTCCTCTGAAAAAAAAAATCCTCGGGCCTGTTCTGTTGTTCAGCTTAAACAATGAATTTTGTTCGACTCTATCTGTTGCTTTGCATTTCCTTTCCGTCTCAAACCCATCAGGTGCTAAGATGTAAAGACTTGCTTCCAGCAAATGTAAGATGAGACTATGGTTCTCTGAGTACTATTGAAGCTGAAAGTATTTAAAAATGTCAGTTTCTTGGGGTTGTCTGTTATCCAGAAGTGTAACAAAGGGGAGACTGGGGCACCAGCCCTGGGCACCTACTTAAAGGGGGCATAAGAACTGTGGCCGTCATTGCTGCCAGCCCAGCTGCCACAGGCATCACAGCTGGCCTGGCCACTGCTGCTGCTGTTCAGGGCGCAGACCAGGGCTGTTACGTCTTGGCAGTTATCTATCAAGTATGGTGCATTAAACTCTCTTTCCTGATGCATGGCCCATCTAGTGACGCTTCCTACTAAAGTTTGTTTGGAAAACCCAGACCAGAATGCCTACAAAACAAGTGGTTTCAGTTTTTTTAAAAAACAGAAAAGAACTAAAGCAAGATTGTAAGGGGGAAACAAACATTAATTCATGTGGTATTTTTTTTTTTAAAACAATTGGGTGATTTTTGTTTTCCTAAAACATTTCCTAGGATTCTTTTTCATAATATAAGTAAAAGAGGACATTGGGTTAAATTAAAAAGTGGGGAATTTGCATCCAGTAAGTGGAAAAACTTCCCCTCAGCATGTGATAAAGCTGTGGAACTCATTACTGAAGAAGGCTTTGAGACTGAATTCCAAAAGAAATCAGTTGCTCATAGATCTTAATATCCCAAGTTGTCATAACAGTAAACCTTTTGCTTTAGACTCTGGCCTGATCCTAATTACCTAACTTATCTGAGAGGTAGAAAAGGCACACATACCTACTTCAGAAGTCTTACACCATCTCAGGAAGCATGTTGTTCTGGTTATTATTGGAAACAATAGATGGTGCAAGTCTAATCCAAGGTGACAATTTCTGTGAACATAGGACAGTGCAGATGAGATTAATTTTAGCAGTTGACCTTACTTCTCTTGAATTACTAAGATTTTTTTCCATGCTCTATACCCCACCATTATGTTGTTTGAAACAACCAACATTGTCCATTCTGTCTTTGTATATCATAATTCCAGTATGTAGAATCAAAATATAAGGTCAGAATAAGCTATAAAATATTCAGTAACTATTCCAAAATATTGCCATTTATTCTATGAGACACCTTATCTTAAAAGATTATTTTGGTTAACATCATTCTGAATTGTCCTAAGAATGTCAAGCTGCAGTAACTTGAAACCTGTAGTCCAGATGTTCTGTGATCTGTGTAAGCACTAGCTGGTGGATAACAGAACAGGCAGGTTACTAAGTGCTAGTTGTCATTTCCAGCTGAGGGGGAAAAATGAAAAGCAAAAATGGGGTCTTTTCTCATAAGAGAACAAACTACTTGCATTAAATTGAACTATATAAATATGTCTCGACATAGGCAATTGCTATGTTTGCAATAGGAATGTTATCCCTTCATGAGTGAGGGATGATGTGGTCCATGAAACATTGAGGGTGCGTGCCAGATATGGCAAATATGAAAATTTCTGTAGTTCTGAAACTCCAACTGGGAGTTTTGCAGACTATGAAAAATCTTTTTAGCTGCTCAGCATGTTCAGGTTATGCAAGCTGTATTGCACCAACAACAAATTTAATGATTAACGTAAGTTGCTGAAAACATCTTTAGTGTGGGATGAATTTTTCATTGCATTCTTGAATGACTTAATTTACAGTGGTGTTATTCTAAACCACATGATGCATTCTAATAAAATATTCCTATCTCACCAGTGGCGCTGATTCTGAAACTGAATGTGATTTTCCTCTTTGAAAGCAAAAAGGGAAATTTAATTTTTGGTAACAAATGGTGAACAGAATACATAGTATCTGTCATTTCCTTCTCAAACTGTTAGTACAACCTCAAGTAGTAGCCTTCAAAATATAACAGTGTAGTTTTAAAAGGCAGGAAGTCTTAAGTTGTAGTTGGGGTTGTGTGCAGTTCAAAAGAATATAAATAATTAAAATACCTGTTGTATTTTCATTACTTTTAAAGTATGAGATTTAAATCTAAAGTCATGTGAACATTTAGTTCATACAAGCCGACTATTAGAAAAAAGTATATACTTTCTCTTGAATTGTACTTAGCAATATTTAATTGTAACTGAAAGAAACTTTTACTTTGTGCTAAAAGGAGTCTGTTGGGTTCTGTTTGATTAGTTGTTCTTACTGCAGCATGGTAACTATAGAGAGGGGTCCTTTACTCAGAAGAGGGAGGGGAAAAACCCAGCAAACGAAAAACTTTTGTATGGTTGCACATGATATGAGAGGTACTTGTGTAGAAGAGCAAGCTGCAGACTGAATGTCAGGTACTTGATGGGAAGTGTGATTTATAGTGCAAAGCCCATACGTATTGTTCAGAAAAAAAAATCTGGCATTGATCCATGAACTTTGTTTTAAGCAAATAGTATAAAATGCCAAGATAGAGAAACCTCTTATCTTAGTGACATGTTGGGTTTGTTTTGTTGTTAATCTTTTCACTTAAGAAAATCTAACACTAAAGAGCATAGTGTACACACAATTTATTGTGCACTTTTGGTATGTCTAGTGTAGTGTAGATACCTGAGCTAGCTTTAAACTACCTAGTTCAGGTACCAGAAGAAGTTTTGCCATGACAGCATACAGCTTTTCATGCTTTTGCTCTATCAGGGCAGAACAATGTCAGTAGGCTCTGAGGTGTAACTAGCAGTTTTGGCATCCTGGACAGAGATGCTGAGTGCTGAAGAGCAGGAGTGTGGATTGCTGTGGGATGCTCCGGTTGCCCCCTCTAAATTGGCACCCAGGGCTGGTGCTGCACTTGGCTTGTCCTAGTGCCAGGCTCATCATCTCCATGCCAGGAGCGGGGGAGAGACTGGAGCTGCGCTGCCTCAGGCCCCTCCTCCACCACCCGCTCGGAGGCACGCCTGCACACACCGGTGCGGAGCAGATGCTGGAGCCCAGCACAGCTGTTTGGAGCCTCCTGGCTGCAGCTGGCCCTGGCTCTGGAGAGCTGCTGCCAGCTGGGATCCTGGGCTGCTCCCAGCAGGCAGCTGGGATGCTGCAAGCCCTGCTGGGAGCAGCCTAAGCTCCAGCAGCTACCCAGAGCCGGGGTAACTGCTGGCAGCCACAGAGCCTGGGCTGTGAGGCAGGGGCTTTGGGTGAGGGGCAAGGGGCAGTAGAGCTTGGGGATAGGGGCTTTGGGTGGGGAGGCAAGGGGCAGCAGGGCTGGGGAGCAGGGGCTTTGGGTGGGGGGCAAGGGGCACAGGCAGGGCATCCTGCCATGTACCCCTTGGTCTCATTTTGTTTTTCTGCCATGCCAGCACTCCGGCACCTTCCGAGGTAGGTATTGTGGTGTTTTTCGGCACTCTGGCCAAAAAACGTTGCATACCTCTGCTATAGAATATACTGTACAGGGGGCTGTACCTAAAAGCCGTTTGGAAATTGAGCAGAGTATGTTCTGTGACAACACGCAGTGATGGTATATTGCAAAAAGCCTATCCTACCAGCATTCAGTTATATAGATTGGCTGCCTTTTGGTTTGCAGATGAAATTTCATCAAATTATTTGACTTAAAAGACTTGAAGCTGATGTATTGAAGAAACAACTATGGAACCTGAGTGTGAGGTCTCTCATTTTGAAGAGAGGGATCTTTTGGCAAAGTACTTTCAGGGGTCTGTAATTTTAGAATCCTCTGTTTCACTTCAGTAAGAAGCTTTAGTTTTGGTGTTGGATCAGGAGTAGTGATGCTCCCTTAGCAGATAGGAAGTTGTCATGTGGACAGAGAATGGGTACAATATCTCTCTTTGTTTTCAGCAGGCCGAGAGACCGAGGAAATATGAAATCTATCTTGAAGCTTACAAAAGGGTAAGGGATGATTAGCAGATAACAAAAGTATCACTTGGGTAGAAATCCTAATACCCTCTTTTCCAGAAACTGGGGAGTTAAGAGACTTTGCTTTTTAGTTGCCTTTGACTGTGGGGCAGAAGCAGGTTTATGTTCACTGGCTAGTAAGTTTTAGTACCTTACATGTAGATCAGTGAAGGTGTCTGGGAAAGGGAAATGATGGGTTATTTTTTTTTAAGTATAGATCTCAGAAAGATAATTATTTTCAAGAAGGATAAGTAGAAGTGTAGAAGTAAAAACTAGGGATGCACCAATAAAGATTTTCTTGGCCAATACTGATGCCCAGCCATATCGGCCAGTACTGATCCAATAGCCAATACTGATCTCATAGATTTACAGGAATGCAGCCAGGCAGCATGGAGAGCAGCATCCAGCTGGTAAGTCGAGGGGGGGGAGGGCATGGGGGAGGGAAGCAGTATGGGGGGGCAGATTGAGGCTCCCACGGTGACAGAGGAGCTGGGGCAATGAATGTGACCCCAGGGCAGGGTGGAATGGAGCCATGGGTGGCTCTTCTGGGGAGGGGGGAATTGCCATTGCACGTCCCCTAGGGGAGGCATGGGGGGCATGTACCCCCTGCGGATTTGTGCTCAGGGCAAGGGCGAGCTGCCTGCTACAGGCTTAGGGCCTGGGGCTGTGCTGGCGTTTTCCTGGTGGGGAGGCTGGGACCGGGCTGCGCTTCGGACAGGAAGGGGCGGGGCAGACTCAGCTGCAGCAGAATGCAGTGCTCTGAGTAGAGGTGGTCCTATGTGCTTGGGGGATTCTGGCCACCCAAAAATTCCCCATAGCCACCCCTCCATAGCCCTGCCTCCGAACACTGCTACCACTGCCACCCACCTCACGCAGCTGAGCCTGCACCACCCCCACCTCTACCTCCCCCAAGCACAGCCCTGGCCCAGCTCTCCCACCAGGAAGAGGCTGGTGCGGTCCCTGGCCCTGGGCCCACAGCAGGCAGCTTGCCGTCACCCCATGCACAAGTCTGAGGGGCACATGCCTCCCCTGGGTGACCATGCAGTGGCAGGGAGCTGCCCTCCCCTGCACCCCCCCGGATGAGTCGCCCGTGGCTCTCCTGTACCCCACCCCATCTGGACAGTGCATGCCCTACTTCCTCCCTCACCGTGGGGACCTTGATCTGCCCCCCCCATGCCTCTCCCCCCCAACTTACGTGGCATTTATCTGTGACGTTAAAAAAAACCCTGATTGCCAATAGTGTTAATTTTCCTGTTATTGGTGCTGATCTACTATGCAACTGTTAGACTGGTGCAGCTCTAGTAAAAACATATTATAGGAGTCTAATCCATGTGTGTGTTTCCTTATTTTTATCCCTTGTCTCTTGTCATACTATATATTAATTTTATTTTTTGAAACTCTGGTGCTTATTCACGTGAATAAGTTAACAGCTCTAAATCTTTGTTCGGCTATAATGACTGTCAGCACTATTTACTAGTTACTTGATAAAATACTTGCATCTAAATCAGGGTTTCATCAGTATGTGAAAATGAAGCCAAAACCTGAGAACTTGTGCAACTTTGTTTGTTCTAGTCTCTATATGCACCATCTTCACAGTGTAATAGCTTTTAACATTTGGGTACTGTACATTTTACATGGATTTTTTTTTTCGCTGGGACACCCGAAAAATAACTTGCATTTATGAGTTTTTTTTCTAGAGAGGGTGCAGAATTGCATTGCATGGTAAATAAATAATAAATATACCATATACGTCTTAGTCTATGCAGTTGTAATCCATCAAACAGAAACAGATGCGTGTGTGGGGCAGGGGTGAGTGTTGGCTGCCCCCTGTGGGCTCAGGACTCCCTGCCCTGCTGCCTTCTCCTGAGGCTTCTGCAGCCCAGTGGGCAGCACCCAACAAAGCAGGGCAGAGCTGGGCAGGGAAGATGAGTGCCACCACCGTGTTCCCTGCACTTGGAGGCAACCCGAGCAGGGTGCAGGCCCCAGGGCAAATCAGCCCATGCGGGATGCTGCCCCCGCTCCAATTGCATGGGCCCTGGACCTGAAGAAGCTACCACCGCCAAAGATGGCAGGGGGGTGGGGAGGTGGGCTAGCGAGTGGCTGGATGCAGAGCCAATGCTCCATCCAGCTCCATACCGCCACTGCTCTAGTTGGTTCTGCAGGGTCCCCCAAAGTGTGGAGCCTGGGGAAGTTGGCCCAATATGCACCCCCCACTCCCCCAGGGATGGCCCTGCCTGCATTGCCCTGGCAAGGTGCCCCCTGACTGCCTGGCAGTAGTGGGGGCAGCAGCACATGGTTGTGCCCCTCACTGCTGCTGGGTGGGTAAGGGGTGCCTCAGTATGGCGACACGGAGTTCCCAGTGACAGCAGCAAGTTTTCACGCCCTGCCCCGTTCTGCTCTGGTATGCCAGGTCCCACCCACAGGGCCACAGAGGCCCTGGGAGGAGGACAGCCCAGTGGGGAGCCTGAGCCCGCATCTGCCCCACCACCCCCTAGGGCTCTGCTGTGGTTGTGCTGCCTGCAGGGGAGCACGAGCCAAGCTCTGTGCTCTGCTCTCCTGCAGCAGCTGCCACCTCCTGCAGGTGATAGCCAGTATTTGGGCAGTGCTGCAAGGGGCAGGGTGCTGATGACCCAGGTCCCTGACCCTGTAACCTTGGCAGCTGGGGGCCCCTTCCAGCAGGGATGTGGGGGAAGGGGCTTTGGGTGGAGACTGAGGGGCACCAGCAGCGCCCAGGAAGCTATGGGTGGGGAGTGAGGGGCAATGGCATGGGCAGGG
Organism: Crocodylus porosus; assembly: GCF_001723895.1. NCBI lineage: Eukaryota > Metazoa > Chordata > Crocodylia > Crocodylidae > Crocodylus > Crocodylus porosus. The sequence continues at coordinate 3,206,131 of NW_017728916.1, forward strand.
CACCAGCATATCAGGCCTGCTCAGCACCACATAGCAGTGGTGGGGGATAACCACAGCTGGACCTGTATTCTGATGATTGAAAGGGGCAGGGGAGCTCTGATTTTCCATGATAAAAAATCCAAACCCAAATGCCAACATTTATAGGTATTTAGAATTTATTTTACGGCAGTCCTCAGACTTACGACACAATTGGTTCCTGAAAGCCACATTTTAAGTTGAAACGTTGTAACTCGGAACCGATTTTCCCATAGGAAACAATGTTATTAATTGGGGAGTGGTTCCTGAACCAAGGCCCAATACCCTATTTTCACCAAAAAGAACCCAGAATTTTGTACTCAATCAATTATAGGTGAGTAATATAGCTACATTAATGTATTTATGTTGTAAATAGCAATCATACTGATTTGGAAGGACTTCTTTGGAGGAGACTTCGCTGGATGTTTTGAAGGGCTTTTGGTTGGACTTTTTGAAGGGTTCTTGGCTGGAGTCTTCTCAGGAGTCTTGGTTGCAAGTTTTTCTGGAGTCTTGTCTGCTTTCTTAAAGAAAATGTCCAAGGAAGCTTGGACAGATGTTCTCCAGAAAGATGGGTCATGCAGCAAATTTGTTCACTGGCATGGCTTGGCGTCAGATCAAGTGTTGTAAAGTCAAAACTGACGGAAAGTTGAAACATGGTGTCAATTTATAAACATTGTAAGTGCAAAGTGTTGCACTGTAAGACAAGGCTAGACAATCGCCTTGCTGGGGTCATTTGACCCTAGTACTCTTTCCTGCCATGGCAGGGGGTTGGACTTGATGATCTGCTCAGGTCCCTTCCGACCCTACTAACTATGAAACTATGAAAACATAAGTCGACGACTGCCTGTATTATCATGATTGAGGCACTGGTAGGCTTCTAAATTGCTTTTAAAATGTAAATATCTCTAAAACATTGTGTTCAACTGATACCTATATATATGGTGGTGTTTCATTTTAATTGTGGAAAAACACAGATTTTGGTGGAATTTAGACAAAGAAAATCAGGATTCCTGTTCATAAGATGAGAGCAGAGGACAGCCGGGATTTCCCAGAATAATGGGCAGACACCTCACTGACATCCACTTAACTGGGTAGAAATTAACCCCTATTTTCTAAGTTAGACAGACCAAGTTTGTTATTGGTGCAGTTACTGGAGTTCTAGACATGATATCCATGTGATTATTCCAGACTCTTAGGCACAACCCCCCATGAATTTAAGCTGTGAATCATTCGGCAAGCACAGTCTGTATAGCATGCATGCATCCAGAGTCCTTGTGGTCTCTGGCAAGCATAAAAAACAGCCAAATACACAGACTCTCACTCTCTTTCTATGCACCCCAGTACTGGTGGTCCCCAAGAAGCAGACCTGTGTAAATGAGGTGGGATATTGAATCTAGATTGCAACATCCTGTCGAGCAGTGGCGGTGCATGGGGGTGCACATGCACCCCTTGACAGTGTTGGTGCACCCCATGACCGGCTGCGCTCATTGCTTAGGCGATGAGCAGGGGGGCGGACAGGAGTGCCGGTGTCCCCCCTTGCAAGTGCTGGCGGATCGCTGCAGCTGCTCCTGGGAGTTGCTGTGGTTGCTTCTGTGAGCGGCTGCGGCGATTGGCCAGTGTTTGCTCCCAAAAGCGGCCGCAGCCACTCCTGGAAGCAGCTGCAGCGATTGCAGTGGTTGGCTGTCACAGGATTGCCTGCCTCACCCCCCCCCCCCCTGTTTTCGGACTGAAAATGAAGCTCACTTACTGCCCAGTATGTGCAATCAGAGAAGACCCTCTCTGTGAGGCTGGGTCCAAAAGAATGACGTAAGAAGAAGATGCCTTGTTTGCTGGTGGAAGATGTGGTAACCTGGAGTTGCATGATTCACCAGTACTCAACACATACCTTTATGGCTGTTGATCTTTGCTGCTGCTCAGTTAGACTGAAGTTTCTGTTTCTTTGTTTTCCAAACCACAGGTTCCCAACCACAGGGCCACGAAGGGTTGGCTGCCAGGTTGTGGCATGAGCCTTCTGCTCAGAGCCCTGTCTGTTTGCCCGGGCAAGCGGCTTCCGCCCTCAGCAATCACATGATGGGTTAAAGCTGGGCAGCGGGGCAGCCCTGGGAGGGAGGCAGCTGGCTCTGTGTGCCCTGTCCTGCTGCTCTGCTGGTCCACAGGTTGGGAACCACTGTTCTAAACATTCAGTGATAAAGCAAAATCAGTTGCAAAGTAATTGCACGTAATTTCTGTATTTGTTGTTTTTCTTCTTACCTGCACGGGGTAGTGTCAGTAGGGTACATTTGTTCACGCATGCTTTCACTTCAGGAGCACATGAATTGGGTCTTAACCTCGCTCAAAATTGTTGAGGGGCTGCAGGATGAGGGAGTCCATTGGCATATCCTTGAGTCTGGGGCAGCATTTTCTGCCTGCTAGCCATCAGTTATTCAAACAGTGCCCTTTGTTAATCCTGCTCCTTCAGTTTTGGGTCATGTACAACATATATGATCACTGTACCCTTCTCCCTCTTCATTCTCTCAGGTGCAGTTTTCTTTTCTTCTCTCTGTCTCTCCCCCATGCCCCTCTTTTTGTATGACCCAATGGGGGTCCTATATGTTTGCAGTATGTGCTCCGGAAAGTTTTTCATTCTGCTGATTCAGGGTTTTTGTCCGCTGGAGTTGGGGGTTGGTGTCTCATGTCAGATGCAGCAGATGGCCCCATAAAATAATGCAAGAAACATGTCTTTCTGTCTGTTTTTTAACTGCCACAACTAGGGAAAAAGGTTGCATTCTTTTGAATTTTCTTGGTATGCTTTCTCTTTGTCCTTACATTTTTTATTCTCAAAATGGCTGCACCCTACCTACTAAGACAGTGGGTAATTATTTAATATTTTAATTAAATAAATAAATTGGGACTTCCTCTTCTTTCTTCCCTTTTTGGCCTAGTTTCAGACCAGATTCCTTTCTACAAATAATAGGTTCCACAAAGCTTCAGGAAGTGAGTGGTTTTGTAAGATGTCATTTTGTTGTCATTTTACCCAAAAATTCAGACTGGAATAGTCTGATGACTAAGAGGCAAATTAATAAATGAAGAAACCCAATGAGGTATAGACTGGGGGATAGAAAGGGGTATAGGAAGCTAGCTTGCCATAGAATCACATGAACCAAGTTCTTTTTTGAACAACTCTTCATTTATTACAGAGGAGTGGGCTAGAGTTTAGGTTTTGAATTAAGATGCAGAAGCTTTACAATGAACGTATCTTTGCAACACTACCCACCATGCTTTTTCTTTTGCATTTCCTCATGTTACGCTTGCAGAGGCTCTGTACTTCAAAATATCACACGTCACACGGTAGGCCTTACTATTTCGGTTGCTTCTGAAGATGCTAGTATCAGCATGAGAGTTGTCTCTGTTTTATTGTTCTCTACAGTTGTTTGTTTAGCTTTTCTCAATAATCCCAACTTTTACAAGTATCAAACAGTGCATTGCACAGTAATTTACCAAATACATGTTCAATATTTTTATTCTGTTCAGGATCCATCCTGGTTGACAGATGGGTAACTGGAAGGAAGTAAAAGATGTGGAAATAAATTATTTTGCCTTTTAACTGAAGTAAAATCCATGCTGTAGCATGGAGCATCCCCCCATTGGTAGTGATATTGGTCAGAAACTGGTAGATCCCCAGTTGTGATATCCCCCTAGAAAAGATGATGGTCAGATCTTAATCATTGGTTGTGAAGCTGCTTTCTCTTCGGTCTGTTCCCTGAGCATCTCCAAACAAGAGCCTAGAACTCTTCGCTAAGAGGCCATACTGGTTGTCTTGTTTCCCTTAGTGCCTCATGTCCATCCCATGTCCAGTAATGAGAATGCTTTGTCTCAAAGTTGGTCCATCATGGCTTGTGAGTTCTGTGACTAGTGCTCATTATTGTCTTTATCAAACTCTTCACAGTAAGAGTAGGTTGCTGTCAGATTGCCAGATGTGCCGTGGTCATGTGTTTCCCTTATGGTTTGTGCCTGCCAGGTGTTTCATTCTTTCTCTGGACCTTCTCTGAACTGATTTCATTTAGTGAATCAATTATTTCTCCAGATTTTTGGAGGGTTTATATATGCGCCAAGTTCATTTATTTTTCTCCATATTGATGTACTTAATAATCTTGCACCAGAAGTTCGCTAGAACCATCTTGTGAGGCTTTGGCTAGCTAAATGCATGCTAGGGGAAGAGTTTCCCAGATGTCACGTTTGCTCAAGTGCTGAATAGAAATTTAAAGGCCATGTGCGATGTAGGGTTTAAAAACTAGCCTAACCTATGTAAATTGGGAGTTAACTTCTGTTGCAGAAGAGGAATTGTGGGAAGATATTTGTCTGTATCCACACTGATAAAATGTTTTTTTGTGTTGAAGTCCCAGTTAAAGCAGGACCAGGGCTCTAACCTATGCTTCAGTTGAGCAAACTAGTCTGGGTTTGAGGCACATCCAAATTCAGGTTTTTCTGTGTGGATGGTAAGGAGATTGCAGATAAAACTGGGTGAAAACATGGGTTGACTCTTCATGGAAGATATATCTTTAGTGACTCCTGGGTCTGACCTTTGAAATACTAGAGGTGCTCTTGATCACCCAAGTTTCCAGGAGCTGGTTTACTTTACTGTTTGTGTATTTCTTTAGCATTCCTCTTATTCTCTGGTTGTTTATTTCTCTTATTCCTTGGTAAATGATAGCAGTTTCCTAATCTCTGTTCCTGGCATTAGCTGACTTCATAGCCCAGCAGTCCCCTGGCCAAATTTCCCTCTGGACAAAAATGCCACTGACTGTACATGCGTCTCTCCTCAAGATTGCTAGCAAAACGCTCAACAAAAATAATTTAAATGCTGCTGTAATATGTTTTCTTCTCTAGTTCTTTCTAAATATGACACTTCAGAACTCTGAGCTCAAGAAAATTAGGAACTGCAGTCGGCCTCCTCGCATATCCTGGAAAACCCTTAAATTCTAGGAACCTGGGAAATGTGCAATTAAAGTAAATTATCCCATGCCATACACTTTGACAAATTTAACTGTCCTCCTCTAGGAGTGTCAGGAGCCATTTAGGTGCGCTGTATAAATTGTAATCCAAAATTCATGCTGCTTTCTAAAGAATAGTTATTCCCACATTGTGCTCATGCTTTCACGTGAAGCAAGAGATGTGTGGGATCAGGTGGGATGTAAATCTTACAAATAAATAAATAAATAAATGTCCAGTCTCTTCCTCGTGTTACAAAGTCTTGGCTACTGGGATGGGAGGTTTCTCTTCCGGTTTTAGCTTCTTTCCTGTAAAGAAAAACCTCTTAAACCAAGTCTAGCTTTTGCACATCTACTTCTCTCTCTTGGGAGTTTCTGTATTTGTGGATGCCATCTATCTTTGGAATCAAAATTGGAAGGTTTTACATTTTGGTTAATAGTGTCAATGGAAATTAGATAACTTCTGTAGTTTCTCCAGGGCTGGATTATGACAGCGTGGAGCACTAAAGGGTTCCCAGCTTTTCCACGTCATGGCCCGGCAAACTGCAGACCACCATGTGGAGCTTCATGGCCAGAATTTCCAGTGAAGTTACTTCCGTCCCCTGGGCAGCGGGGTGGGCCAAACCTCAACCATGGGCTCTGTGGGAGGAATCACAGCCTCTCTGCCCGGGTCTGTGGGGCCCTGGTTTGCTGGTCCATGATCACTTCCAGTCCAGCAGCAAACTCTTAGAGACCCCTCATAATGTGAGGTCCTAAGCCATAGCTTGCTTAGCTTATGCCTAAATGCAGCACTGAGTTTCTCTTATTATATAGTAGTCATGTTACTTTGGGCTTGAATTTTGTTTTATTGTTTTTATGCATGCATATCTTCTCGATACAAAATAGTGTTTCTGAACTAGCAAAAAGGTATTTGCAAACATCAATGTATACACATACTATGCATGTGCTTTACATGTTAGTCAAATATTTGGGTCATGCTCCCTCAAAACTCCTTTTTGACCCCTCTGCCTGTGGAAAGGGTTGTAATGGGGAAAGATGTGTAGCTTAGGTTGCATAATAATTATTTTCATATTCTGCAACAAGTATTTTGACCAATTCTAGTCTTTAACTTAAAGAAACTTCAGGGTTGGGAGACATAAATGCTGTTCTTAACTGTTAAACTTCTAGGACAAGAGGTAAATTACTTGATGACATTGTTTCAGTTTTTCTTAGCTGTAAAATGAAGATAATTTTCATAATAAGATACCTAAATTGAAGTGTTCATTGCAATAGATCAAAGGTGCCACAAAGCAGATTGCTATAAAGATGTTAAAAGTGTAAAAAAAAAAAAAAAAAAATGTTGGTGGTTTTTCACATGTATTTATTGCCTTTGGGCTCAGTGGAATTAATCCAGGAAATAATTTTGGAATTATCATTTTCTTAAACTCTCCAGAGTTCCTGCTGAGCTGCTGCCAGCTATTATCCATCTCCCATGAAATTGGATGAACCATTTAAATACCTTAGACTGCTGCTGAGGCACCCTGCTTTGCCATTGTAAAATTAGACTTCCAGCCTCAGACAAATGAGGTTGTTTTTTAATTAGTTATTCTTTGAGCACTGGAAAACCTTGTTTTGTTAGTGGAATTGGAGAGAATTTGCCACGTGGACCAGAATTTTCAAGATGACGGAATCGAAACAAATCGTATGACTTACAAAGAGGTGTATACCTTCCTCCCCCCCCCACCACCTTAGAAAGTCTTTTACCTTCTCTCTTTCTTCCATTCCCCACTTAGATTTTGCAGTGATCTTAGAAAACTGGGATTAAACTGTGAATTACTGAAAGACTGCATCTCATGGCCAGTAAGAAAGTGTTCTGGAAGTACTCTGATTTTTTAACTATGGCTCTTATTGCCACTTCAGTTGTAATGGTAAACCAAACAATGTCAACTGCATTTGAATTAAGTATAGACTAGTTCGTGCTGTTAACTATCCTTTTTCTATTTTTAACCTATTCATGTGCTTATTAATTCTATTCATGGGTTGTAATTTGGATAAAAAATAACAAATGGGTAAGCCTAAAAGTGAGGAGGAACATAAACAATGGAGTTATCCCAGAACAGATCTCTGGCATTTAGCAGATTCATTAGTGATCTGGAAAAGGAAGTAAATAGTGAAGTGGTAAAGTTCATGGATGCAAAATTATTCTGGGTAGGGGAGGTCAAAGCTGATGGTAAAATACTACAGAACATCCTTGTCAAACTGAGTGAATGGGCAATATAGTGGGAGTTGAAATTTAGCGCACACGTAAAGAAAAGGAACCCTAACTCAGAGATGGCAAACTCATTTAACCCCATGGGCCAGATGAGTGGCATGGAGCCAGTCTGCAGACCAGATATGGTTCATGGACCCCCTTCCCTCTCTTCCCCCAGCATACCAGATCTAGTGCTTCTTCCAGTTAGTTTGGGACTTACACTATGTGCAATGTGGATCGTGGAGTGGTTAGAACGGGTGCCACATGTGATGCAGTCTGTTCAGCGGTGTGGAGCATGGATCCCAGACCGGGTAGAGAAGGTGGTACACTGCATGAGTAGGCTGGCTGGAGCAGGTGCTAGTAGTGTCAGGCCAAAGCAGTGCCTTGTGTGGGTTTGCCTAGATGCAAGGGCCGGATCCAAGCCATGGGCCATATGTTTGACACCCCTGCCCAGCTATACCTGCTAAGTGTGTTTATTGTTACCACTCAGAAAAGCAGTCATGGAGACTTCTTTAAAAACATCGGCTCTATGCTGTGGTGGTCAAAAAGCCCATAGTTTAGGAATCATTATGAAAGGAACTGAAAACAAAACGGTAAACATATTACGTCATTATATAAATTCAGGGTGCACTCTTATCTTGAATGCAGTGAGACAGCTGCCATCCAAGGAAAGACTGAAAATTCTTCATTTGAAAGAGCAGATATCTTCAATTTGGAAAAGAGATGACAAGAAGGGCAGGGTGAGGGGAGGATATGCTATAAGTCTATAAAATCGTGAACGGTGTGGACAGAGTAAAATGGAGAATTTTTGTTTATTATGTCTCATAATACAAGAGCAAGAGGACATTGATGAAATTAAGCGGCAGATTTGAAACAAAGGGTCATACTTTTGAGACACCTAATCAATGCGTCAGAAAGTTCCTCCTGGTTTCCAACCTAAATTTCCTCTGCAGCAGCTTCAGTCCATTGCTCCTAATTTTGTTCCCTATGACTATAGAGAAAAGTCTATCTCCATCCTCTCTAAATCACCCATCAGGTATTTGAAGACTCTTTATCAAATCTCCCCTCAGTCTTCTCTTCTCCAGATTAAATATTCCTAGCTCTTTCAACCGTTTATCATATACCATACTTCTCAGGCCACTAATCACTTTTGTGCTCTGCTGGACTCTTTCTGATTTGTCCACATCCTTCTTGATATGTAGGGCACAAAACTGGACACAGTAATCCAAGTGAGGCCTCACCAGTGCTGAACAGAGCACAAAGTCATTAAATACTTCAGCCTTCTCTGCATCATCTGTAACTAGATTGCCTTTTGCATTCTGTAAGGGACCGATAGTTTTTTGGTCTTCCTCTTACTCCTCACATTTGTGGAATCCCTTTTTATTGTCTTTTATGTCTCTCACCAGTTATATTTCAAATTATGCCTCAGACTTCCTGATATCATCCCTGCATGCCCCTGTGATACTCATACTCTTCCCTGGTACTACCAAAGTTTCACTTTTATGGGATTCCTTTTTGAGTTTCACCTCATTGAAGACACTGTCTAGCCAGGCTTCCTTCCTGTTGCACTTCTCATCCTTCTGTTGCAATGGGATGGGACCACTTTTTCCAGTTTCTTATACCCTTTTTCTAAAGCAAGAGTTGGAAATATTTTCTGGTGGGGGAGCTGGAGTGACCCAGGTCAGCTCCAGTGAAGCACAGTTAACCCCCCCTCTACTAGCACCCATACTGCCTAGCTGCAGTGCAGCACGAGGACAGCTGAGCCCCAACCTGTGGCATGGCACAGGAAGTTGTTGAAACCCTGGCTCTGTGGGCTAGATCCAAAGGCTCTGCACACCAAATCAGGCCCAAAGTATAGTAGTTTAACACATTCTTGGTTGTTTTTTTTTCTTGCTGCAGTTATTGCTGATTTTGGAGTTGTGCTTAAAACAAGAATTATAATCTTGTTTCTGAAACAGCAGAGTGAATAGGTTCCATGGATGACAAACCTTTGACTTCTTTTCAGAGCCAGAGTTGGCTCCGGCTCCATCCTTAATCTTGTTTGCCTTTATTTCTTCTTATTGTAAAAGCTGGCATAGCACCAGCATTAAATCAATCTAAGGATGAAACTATGTACAGGTTCTTAGTATTTGGCTTTAGTCAATAGAATAAGTACATATGCAAAATGATGCGTTTTACTGGTAGTCCTATGTTCCATGTTGGGTTCTCTCATAATCCACAATACACTGCAAATAAGGTGCCGTCTAGACTTGTACTCACCTTTTTTCTAACATTGGTTTTGCTTAACGATGAGTTATGGAATCATAGGGCTGGAAGGGACCCTGAAGAATCATTGGGTCCAGCCCCCTGCATGGGCAGGAAAGACATTGGGAGTCAGGTGACCGCAGCCAGGTGACTGTCCAGTCTTCTCTTGAAGACCTCTAGGGTAGATGATTGCACCACCTCTGCAGGGAGCGTGTTCCATCGTCTGGACACCCCAGTTGTAAAGAAGTTTTTCCTAAAGTTCAGCCTGCAACTATCTTCCAGGAGTTTGTGGCTGTTGTTTCTAGTTTCCCCTGACGCACTCTGGTGAACAGTTGTTCACCGAGCCTCTGAGGTAGCGGTAAGCTGCAATCGGGTCCCCTCTCAGCCTTCTTTTCTTTAGGCTAAAGAGTCTGAGATCCCTCAGCCTCTCTGCATATGGCTTGCCATGCTCCCTCATCATGCAGGTGGCTTTTCCCTGGACCCTCTCAAGCTTTAGCTCATTCTGGTTGAAGTGTGGCACCCAGAGCTGGACACAATACTCCAGCTGCAGCCACACCGATGTTGAGTAAAGTGGGAGAATCACTGCTTTGGATTTACTGGAGATGCATCGATTGATGCATGCCAGAGTTTTATTGGCCCAAGCAGCTACTGCATCGCATTGCTGGATCATTCATGGTGGGGTCTGTTGTTACCCCCAGATCCCTTTCATTTGTAGTGCTGATCAGGTTAGCAATGCCCAGCCTGTAGGTGTGCTGGGGTTCTTCCTTCCCAGATGCAGCACTTCGCATTTCTCTACGTTGAACCTCATCTGGCTCCGTTCTGTCCAACACACCAGCCTGTCTGGGTCTGCTTGTATCTGCAGCCTATCTGCGAGTGTGTCCACACAACCCCATATCTTGGTGTTGTCTGCGAACTTGGCCAATGGGCTTTTCACAAAGCTGAACTGTGGAACTTGGCAAGTTGTATTCTTTTTTATGTTCAGGGAACAAGATGGCTTCACTACAGCTGCGGGCCTCTGCAGGCGTGAGGTAGCCAGGGGTGGTAGAATACCCCTAGGTCTTGGGTATCTGCAACAGTACCTTATGTTTAGGGACCTACTGAATTCATGGCAGAAGTGGGTTGTGTGGCAGCTACTTTAATCTCACAGATTCCCTCCCTGCCTCTGATTGGTGGATGGGCCCCACTACTTGCTCCTGATTGGTGCGGAGGCAAAAACGGCAGTTTTAAATATGGGGCCATTTTTCTCTCCTGCTGCTGATTGGCTGAGGAGCCCCAGCAGCCTTTCTGCCTGTTGCTGACTGGTGGGGAGGCCAAAAGGGTGCTATATTTAAAGTCACAGTTTTGCTTGCCGGCTGATCAGGAGTGTGTGGTGAGGCTCTTCCTCCAACGGATGCGGGGGGGAGGCGTTCAGGGGAACCTGTCAGATTAAAGGAGCTGCCATGCACCCCACTTCCGTCACAAATTCAGAGGTCCCTGTTTATGTTCCTATCTCCATAGGAAGATGTCCAAGGTGGAAGTGTAGGGCCGTTCAGCTGGCCTTTATTTGTGGTATTAAATGCAAGGGCATGCTGTGCATGCTGATCCATTGGTATAGTTTAGGCATTATGTGTACCTGGTGATAATGATACTGATTTTCTTGGTAAATGCTGCATAAGATCTAGGTATTTGTATATGATAAAAGCGACTGTAATGCCATAAAATTTTAGATGGTAAACTAACTACATGTTGCTACTAGAATATCTTTGCAGAGAAGGATTAGTTACTGAGAGGTTTTTGAAGCAACTTTGAAAAAAAAACCAAGCAACTTTTTCATTGTTGTTCTCAGCAAGATTACAGTTATGGGTCAATAATGGCATTAAGTTTTAACAATAACACCACAATCTAAGTAAAGAAAAAAAAACTTGAATGCTATATTGTTCACTTCTGTGGATTAGCTGTTAGTAAACCACACATGTTTAAAAAGAAGAAAGAAAGAGAGAAAAAACATCTAAGGAGGATTTCTTTCCTCTCTGGCCTGTTACTGCTGAGCTGCTAACTGCAAACAGCAAAACTGCTGGATACTTTCTAATGCATGCCTAAGAGTATGCTTAGAGCCTTAAAAAGTAACTGCCTGTAGCTGGATAGTAACCATCAGCAAGATGTAGCCAGGAGGCTGTGCATCTGCTGTCACTTTTTTGACCTGCCAAAAGCTGTTTCCTTAATTTTATTCATTTTCCAGAGTTCTGCAAGATACCAACATGCCCTGTTGGTCTGTTTTGCTCATACCCTGATTGGAAACCATTTTTGTTGCTATGCCTGGACAATTGCCAGGTGGCTGTTTTCACTGGTTTCAAGTGCCCTGTATACCAGCAGAACTTGCTTCCAAAAATTAAGATCTTGGTTTCTTTTCTGCTGCTGGATCTACCGAAATTAAGTGGCCCCTTTTCTAGAAAATTTTGCTTCATGTACTAAGCATAGAGTTGTATAGTTTTTCACTCCTTTCCAGAGGAAATCAACACAGGATCCACAGTTAGCAAAGCACCTGTATATTTCCCTCGCTGCTGTGGCCACCTTGCATCAAAAATATTCATGGCGTGTGGAGCGTATAGGTACAGCTACTCTCATTTAATGTCATAGTTATGTTCTTGCAAAATGCGACTAAGGGAAACGATGTTAAGTGAATCCAGTTGCATCACAATAGTTAGCTACTAGCAGGCGGTAGCCAAACAACGTTATAACCAAATATTGCATGACTTTAAACGAGTATGTTCTTTAATAGATTGGCGACAGAATAATGAAAAATGTTAACCGGGATGACGTTCAGTGAGAAATACCTGTAACTCCAAGCAAAGGGCCATTTTGAAGGTGGTATTTAATGTCAGAACTGAACTTGGTGATGAAGCAGGCTAGGTTGTAAGCTCCTTTTAGGCCTGTGTCGTTCCTCTAGTAACCATTTAAGTCTCAGCACCACGGCAGGAATGATTTTTTTCTTTTTTTTTTTTTCTTTTTTGTTTGTGCTTTCCTCCCCACAGCCTTTGTTAAGTCCTGGCTGCTATAAGCAGAAGTCTTGCTTTCTCAACATGTTTCTAACTATGTCCCTTATGGATGAACAGTATTAGTGTTGCTATATTTTGCCAGATGTGGAAAAAAGGAAGCTGGCCAGAAAACAATTAAGTTCTGTGAAAAATTTAAGGATTCAATTTTTTTGTTTTTGCAAAATAAGAGTACAGACCTCCACCTCCAGATCGGGCATAGCTGGTACTTGAAGCCATGGGTGTCTGGTACCTCTTGAGTCAGCCACCGGGCGGGGGAGGGTTGTCCCCTGGCAGCCTATCCCCTGACCCTGGGTGGGGGGCCCCCTGTGGCCGATCTCACTCTCTGTAAAAGCAGCTGAGCCACTTCCAGAAGTCCTGCGGTCACTTCCAAAAGCAGCGCGGCTGCTTTTGCTGGACGGCACTTGGGGGGGGGCGGGCACTGGTGCTCCTGCCTGCCCCTCTGCCTGCCAGCTAAACGGGGAGCGTGGCCTGATGGGGTGCACCGGCGCTCTCAGGGGGTACATGTGTTGCCACTGCTTGAAGCTAGATCTCTCTCTCTTGTCCCAGGTTAAATGCCTTAATTACCAGGGTACTTAGCTGTTTTAGGGTGGACAATTATCTTTAGCTTTGACTAGAAATTCCATCTCAAACTCTGATATGTTCCTGATAAAAGCCTCCTCAAAGCATTTCTCAGAAATATAGCTTTGCGATTTTTAACTCATTATCAGAATTCCCAACCCACTCTAGTGTTAGACTCTTGCCTGTGGTTTTCTTGCAAAATGGCAGCTCATTTAATTTTAAATATTTACTGATATCACTCTAGCACATCAACTCTAAATTTGGACAGTGCCTAAGACAAAGATTGCCAGTCTATGTTCTAAGGCTTCTGAATGCTGCCACAATATGAATAATAAATTTTAGTCTCATTTGCAATGTTTGGTTGTGCTATCTTGTTAGAGGCAAGTAGGTGTTCATTCTTACATATTTAAATAGGAAATACATAAGTGGAAGGAGGAAAATCCCTAATGAGGTTTTGTTTAGTTTGCTTTACCATTAATAAAATCTAACTTTTTCAACAGCGATTTCACATTGTGTTGTGTTCATGGTTTTCTCCTGTTACAGTTTTCTTCTACCTCTTAATACACTTGCGTTACTAATACAAACTCAATGTAAATGGTATTTTATTGTATCACTTTCTGTGTGCCTGAAAATCCATGTGGTTCTCTTTTGCATGTTGCCTTATTTATACTAGCTCAGCTGGGGAGTACTTTTTTACATGTTGTTGTAGTCCGTGCGCAGCACAACACTCTAAAAGTTCCTATGCTAAAAAATTTTGAAGTCTTTCAGATGCTAAAAATTAGGTGATACATATTTTTAAGTTTTGGTAATGGTTTAATTGAGTTATGTCTCTGACAACTCCAGAACTTCCTGCTAATTAGATGTGATATCTAAGGTGACTTGCTTTGAGTATAATTTATCTATTAGCTGACCATACACTTCCTCATTAGATGTCCAAGAAGTATTCTTGTCCAAAATTCTGTTAGGGTTTTACAGCAATGTGGAGTAAACCCAGATTGGGACTGTGTTTCCACAAAGGAAATATCCATCTCCAGCAACAAAATTAAGCACAAATTGTTTGAGTTACCTGACAGCACTCATTCCAGTTTATCTTTAAAAAAGGTCATTCCAGATCATTTTGTATGCAACAGAAGTTGGATAAAATATTTTAAATGCACAAAAGTGAATTTAGGAGATGATGAAAATCCATTAAATCTATGTTCAGGACAAAATGGTTCAGTATTCTAATGGGCTAAGCAGATACCAGCAACATTAAAGTTAAACACCAAAATAAGGAAGATACTGAGCATGTACCATAATAGTTGGTGAGTAACTTGTCAGGTCTGCTTGCTGTTGAATTACTGCAAAGAAGCTGCATCCTAGAAAAATCCCTAAAGAAGAAATTCTCTGAAGCTTGGTTAATGACTTTTCTAATCATCTGCCCATCTTTGGCCAAGTGGTAAGCCTCTTAAAATCTCAGCTTGAATAGTCTCAGTAGAGACTTTCCTTAGTTTGTGTTTAAACTGTCAAAGATTCCATGCCAGCATTTCTGGAACCGGGCAGGACTTGTTGTTGCTTCTATTAGAAAGGGGCCATTGTGATGCAAGAACTGAGAGCAGGGAGATGGTCTCCTATGGAGCTTTCTCTGGTGTTCAAGCATCAAGGAAGAGAAAGAGGAACCTGTTTGACCAAAAGGCAGAGGGGGAAGAAGTTCTGCCATCGTGGGGGAGACTGGGACTTGGTGGGGAAGATACCTATAGTGAAAATCTGCAACAGCACCAAGAATTCCTAAGTCTTGGCATTCCTTTGCTCTCAGGAAATGGCCCCAAATCCTACCAGTTAAGCTTGTTGCTCTCTTCTGTCCAGTGTCTGATCTACACAGAGGATGCCAACTTGGTGTTGGTGACTTGTCAACTCAAGTAACAGATACTGTAAAGACTCTAACCTTGCCTATGAGCTGTGTAGATGTTAGTATGACTTCACATAATGGAATTTGACTTAAGTTTTTTTTATATTGCTTTGTAAGAAATGTCCTATGTTTTGTTAAGAGAATGAAATGAAGGTTGTAAAGTCTCTTTTTCTCCCTTAAAATATTAGGAAATGGCAAAATTAAAGTTACCTTTACAAGCTTAATTTAGCTCTCCTGTATGTATTATTGTCTTGTCTTTTCCCAGAGGAAACCTGCCTCATTTTTAATGCATGGGATGGATGTGCTCTGGGGGTGATCTGAAGCTATGTTGTAAAACATGCTGTTTTTTAGAATGCCTTCATTTGTTGCAGAACATGGCAGGTGTGTAAAGGATAAAACAAGGAGCTGGAGGAGAGAAAAAGATAAGATTTGCTGTTAAGGCAGAGTTGAATGCTGCTGCGGAGAAGGTGATTGTGCCTCAGGTTGAATGAAGAAAAAAATCTCATCTTGGATTTGAGTAAATCTCTAATTTAATAGATAATAGCCCCTTGGAGAAAGAAAGGTATATGTGCACCTGATAACACCAACTGCAAAGCGTTTGTTATGTGGTACCATCTTGTCAGAAGAATTTATGCCAACATGGAGAGATATATACTGTCAACCAAGTCAGCTTTCCTTTACAGAGGTCCAAACCTTTCATCCAATGACTATCAGAGCATGGTAGTCTTTGGATCAACCTTTTCTCCTCCATTCTGCGAGTTTCTACTTTTTGTCTGTTTTTAAAAGTTGCTGGAATGTGCCACTGTGACTTGGGAGACCTGTGATTTCTCTAGTTCTGGGGAGCAGGGAACAGGCAAGAGAAATCAGCTCTACCTAGACTAGTAGGCATGTCTCCCCCCCTCCCCCCCCTTTAAGTTGGTCTGAACCCAAAGTGGCAACACAACTTAAAAGACTTCAGTTTTCTTAACATTCTGGTGCTATGGTAAAGATAAATCATCAGTTGGAGCTGAAAAATAACGTCTCAGAGGAGATGAACTAATTTAAAAGTTGAACCAAATTTCGAAGGAGAATTTTGACTAGATCTGAAAATCTGCACCTGACAAAAGTTTTCAAGGATTCAAACCCTTTTCCCCCTTTCTCAATTTAGCTGAGATAAAAAGCTTCCAGTATTTTGCATTTGTGAAAGAGCAGGTGACCCTCAAACAGCTAATAGCCCAATAGTTAGGGCACATTGTAAGTGAATGCCTTACTGATGGGCTATTGACTATTCGAGGCAAGCTATTCCGTCCTATTTTGACCAGAAAGTTTATCCCGACTGTAAGAAAGCTTTTGTCAATATGTATATTTTTTTCAATGAAAAGATCTGGCTTTGAATTGGCAGCTTTAGCTTAAAAATGGTTTAGTCTATTAATCCTCAATCAGTTCTAGATTTAATTTTCTTTATGTTTTAAATTCTGCTCTTGATAGGACAACTCCATCAATCAAATATTATTCCTATACTGGAGTTAGACAGTTAGACTGGGAAATGCCTTACCGGATTTAGTGTTTGCTACAGGAGGTGACCTGGTGGCTGATCTGCAGATACTGGGTAACCTAGGGGACAGGGACCACCAGTTGTTAGAATTCACTATCCGACAAAAGGTGGGAAGGCTAACTAGTAGGGCAGAAGTACTAGACTTCAGAAAGGCCAACTTCGATGAGCTCAGGAGATTAGTAAGCAAGGCACTGAAGGGCAAGCGCATTGATGAGATGGGAGTCCAGGAAGAGTGGGTCTTCCTTAAGGGAATAATCCTTCAGGCACAAAAGGGGACCATCCTAGTGCACATAAAGGAAGGCAAAGGAGCCAAGAAACCCTCTTGGCTAAACAGGGAATTCCAAGAGAGCCTAGGAAGAAAGAGAGGCACACAGACTATGGAAGCAGGGGGTAGCCACCAAAGAGGAGTATACCTGCTTGGCTTCTTGCACTTGCAGGGAATCAGCTAGGAAGGCCAAAGAAGAAATGGAACTCAGGCTGGCTACAAAAATTAAAGACTGCAAAAAGTCCTTCTTTAGGTACATGGGGAGCAAAATGAAGGCACATGGCAGCATAGGACCCCTACAGGACATACTAGGGCAATTGGTAACAGATAGGAAAGGACAAAGCTGAGCTCCGAAATGAGTTCTTTGCATCTGTATTCCTAAACACGGGTAAAGAAATATCTCCCAAAGGGGCTATGGACAGACACAAGAGGGACTCCAACCCACCAGCAGTTAGCACTGGTGGGAAAGGGGGTTTAAACCCCCTCCCTCCCCTCCGCCTCAGAGTGCCAACCTGGAGTCAGCATCTGGCCCTGCTCTTGCCCCCTTTGCTCAAGCTGCTATGCCCCTGCTAGGCAGATACTGGCTGGGGTCCCATGCCAGTGGGAGAGGGGATTTAAGCCCCCTCCCTTTCCTCTGCCTCAATGTGCCAACCCGGCACTGGCATCTTGTCATGCACCCACCCCCTCTGCTCAAGTGACAAGTGGGGAAAAGCCTGGCAGGTGCTGCTATTCCTCTGCCAGGCAGACCCTGGCTGAGGTCCCATGTAGGTGGGGGGAGGGGGCGTTTAAACCCCGCTCACTTCCCTCCAATCACCATGTTGGCCACTGGAACAGCAAGTAGAACAGGGGCTGCTTCCCCAACTCCTCTGGGGACTGTGTAGGCCAGGGCTGGCGTTTAACCCAGCCACCCCCACCACCACCCCTGTCCTACTCAGAGAGCCTGCCAGGGCCTGGCCACTCTCCTCCTTCCCCCCTGCCTCTGCTCAACAAGGGAGAAGGGAACAGCCTAGAGGGCTGCTTTCCCAGCTTCCCTTCAGCCTTCTAGCCATTGCTGAAGGGAAGGGGGAGCTTGCTGGAGCGCCCCCCCAGCTTTTAGCTTGAGCTGCTGCAGGCACGTGGCTGCATTTCTGGAATCAAAAGTGAATGTCTGTTCACTTGCCTCACTGTTCAATCTACACAGCTTAGATTAACCTGCAAGGATTGAATTGATTTAGGCTCAGGCTTTTTGAATATCTGTACTTAACCCTGAGGTCCCTTCCAACCCTCATTTTCTATGATTCTAGTTAAAACGAGACAAATTGTAGTCAAAACAGGACAGATACCTTCTAAAGGATCAGAGCGCCATGTCTGAAACTTGGCAAATAACGCTTCTCTTTTCTTGTGAGCGGGGATTCTACTAGGCTTGTGTGAAGCGGTTAGTATTTGCATCAGATTCGGCTAATTCGAGGGACAGTGATTTGATTCGGAAATTCAGATCGCTGTCCTGAATCGATTTTTGGCAAATTTGATTCTGAGATTTGGTCGCCTCTCTGAATCAGACAGGCCCCATCCCCCACCCACTCTCCCAGCCTCGTCAATGGCTGCCCTGCCTGGTCCCAGCTCCTGGCTCTTATATTAAAAAAAAAAAAAAAAAAAAAGAAAGCTCCCAATTCACTGGCTGCTGCTAGGCAGGGGGCAATTTCTGCTGCCCTGCCCTGCCCTGCCTGGGAGGCTCTGCTACAAGCCCCCCGACCCCTGCCCCCTCTCTCACCCCACTCCATGACTGCCGCATCAGTCCCAGTTCCTTAAAAAAACAAACAAACAAAAAAACCCCACTCACGGGTTCATGGCAGAGCTTCCCACACAGCGCGGGGCAGTGGGGATCACGCCCTTGCCTGGCAGCAGTCAGCGAATAGGGGCTTTTTTTTAAAGAGCCGGGAGCTGGGGCAGGCGGGAGCAGACGGGAGTCAAGGGGTGCTTGGGGGGG
>NW_017728916.1:3224932-3228783 GCF_001723895.1 Crocodylus porosus
TACTAGCATGGAGTCTGAGTCCAGCTCCAGCTCCTTAGCAGCATGGGGCCTAGCAGCCACCAGGTCAACCCCAGGCAAGCGAATGGGGCCTAGCAGCCCACCAGGTCAACCGCAGGCAGGGAATGGGGCCCAGCAGGGGTTCACTCATGGTCCCCTCCCCCCTCCTCTAGTCTCCTTTTTCCTACCCCCTACTTAGCAGCATGGGGTACAGGTCTAGCTCCCTGCTGCAGAAAGTGGGGACTGCCCAAATCACCAAAACTCTCCAAATCTTTTCTGAATTGATTTGGACCTTTTCATTGGTCTCCTGATTCGATTCAAATTTGAAGATTTAGCCACCGAATTGGTCCTAATCTCCTCTGAATCAAATCAGCACCCAAAGCTTTGCACAGCTCTAGATTCTACCCACAGGGCTATTGTTGAAAAAGGGGGCATATGCATTGATGCATGTACTATACCATAGAGTGTCAACTCTCCTGCCTGAAGAAGGCCATTTGTACCTGAAAGCTTGCAAAGAACATTTTTTCCAGCTATTTAGTTTGCCTAATAAAAATATACCACATTAACCCAAAGAACCTTGACTACCTATGTCCTTAGACCAACATGGCTACAACTAACACCCCTGACATCACAAACCGTTCTTTTAGAAAATGCAGGTCTATAGGACTCTGAGCAGAAGTGGCCTTAGGGTAGCAAATTATACTATATCAAATGAAGGCCAATGTCCAATATGCAAGGGAAACAGAATTCTAGGATTACTCTTACTAAAACTATCCAAAAGCTTGGTGGTTTCACCAAACAGGACATTAATCTGACTTTAGCAACATGCTTATGTTTCTTGATATTTAATTACTCTAAACTAGTTTTGTTACAACTCCAGTTGGATAAACAAAATCAAGAAAAAATGTTTGTTATCTAGCACTAGTTTTGAAAGGAGAATCTCAGCTTCAGATTTTTGAACTTGTGCCCTTAAAGCTATATCTTGGGAGTGGTGAGGAAAGGAAGAGTGGAAAAAATACTGTTTAAAGAAGACGGTAATAAAAGGCAAATGTGATTTTTTTTAAAAATGAGGTACAAGGGGGAACAGGAACTTGAAATATTTCCCATTGCTTCTAATATCAAATTGAATATTGAACTCTGACTTGTGCCATGTCCTACTTTTGGATTGGTTAAGTAAAAGGGAAAATTTTAAAGCTGATTCATTAGATCCGATTAATTTTTTCAGGAAGAACTTATGCCAGAACTGGAGTTTTTCCAAGATTTTCTTTAAGTGAGGGAGGCATGTGCTTTAATAAATTAATGTTTGACAGTTTGATTTAGTAAATTCACTTAACCTCCAGCCTTTTATGTTTGTGTCTCAGTTTGTAACTCTCCTGGTTTGGGATGAAACAAAATTAGTGTAATGTATAAAAATAAATACACAGTTTACAACTGTAAGGACTCAATCATGCTGCCCTTAAAATCAATGGAAATTTTATCACTGATTCTAGGGGTAGAATCCAGTCAAAATTGTGCCTGATCTGTTTTCAGAATAACACTGAAAGAAAGTTATGGAAAACTAAGCTGAATTTGAGCCATATGGAAGATGCTTGATTTAATGTTATCTTGCATAGTGCACAAAAAAAAGGATCAGGTGTAAGAATGGACTGCTTTGTAGGCTTTGTATAGAAACAGCTTCAGGAAATTGATGGTGTCCTTAGCATAGCTCCAGAAAGATGTTTTACACATTTATAAAACATTAAATTGTTAGGATACCTTAACAGTTGATCTATGATTCATGGCAAGTGTTACTGCTGATATTGTTAACATTAATAAACTAGGACCATGTCTTTAAAATCAGGATAGAATTATAGTTATTATGTTCATCCACAATTTTTTTCCTTTTTCTTTTATCATCTCCTTTGCCACCTCCAGATGCACTCAATAAATCATCTGTTTCCAGTAGGCGTTTATGTCTACTAATAATATTTTCAGGCATAGAAGTCAAAGTATAAGGTTAGATATATGAATTTCTGAATTTTCTAAAGTCTAGATGGCATGTTTCTCTGACAGTGGCATTGGCTAGTGCTGCTAGGATCGCAGGTGTAGCTGTTCACTTTTATTAGCCAGAAGGGGGCATAGATTGTGTTTTTCAAATGTGACAAAAACAGGCTTTTCTTTAGGGTGGTAGAGTAGATAATACAATTTAGTTAAGGTGAACATTTAAATTGAAACCTATTCTGTTGATCTCTGTTAAGCATGTTGACAGTCAGTGGTTGGGTTTGTGTCTGGGCTGTTCAGCCTTGGCAATCAGCTGCTTCTTGCAAAATATCTTTGCCAGTCCTGATTCTGCTGTGATAGCAAGAGTACATGACACACTGCTTGTTTCTGAGGCTTGCCTCTTCTCTAACATCTCAATGTAATCCAATTCATGCTGGCTAGGTTGAATACATGATGGCTAGCTGGGGATAATTTTTAATTTTGCTGTATTTGTTGGCCAAAGCCAATTTGTTTGTCTGACATTTTCTCTCTTGTTAATCTTTGTGTTACTTATTGTCTTGGGGTTTGGAAGTCAGCAAATATCAGTGGGAGATCT
This sequence comes from Crocodylus porosus, assembly GCF_001723895.1. Lineage (NCBI taxonomy): Eukaryota > Metazoa > Chordata > Crocodylia > Crocodylidae > Crocodylus > Crocodylus porosus. Next base: position 3,227,505 of record NW_017728916.1, read on the forward strand.
TCCTTTTTACAGCAGTGGACTTTGAGTTGGGGACAGCCTCTCTGTATCAGGCTATAAAATCAGTCATTTAGTTTTCCATAATCTTCAAGGTCAGGGTGCCCTCATAACGTGTTCTCCTGTCACTGATCAAGTAAAAACACTCTCTTATGGTCTTTCCTGTTCATTCAGTGTTGCTATCAATCCATATTTTCTTTAGCCAGCTTTTTTCTCCTTTCCATTCACTTTTCCTTGAAGTATTTCTTTGGCCAAATGAAGATGTCTTATAATGTGACCAAACTAATTTAATTTTCATTTCTTAACGGTGTCAAAAGGGCTCTCGCTTTCCAATAGCAGCTACGCCTTTGTCTTTCCCTGACTGATATGCCCTATTGACTATATATGGTATCTTTGTCATTTATAGCATCTCCTGTCAAATACTTGTATCCAACTTTCTTGTCTTTACTTCCTTGTCTGATATCAGTCTTTGTGAAACTGGTCCTTTAGGTCTCTAAAGGAGTTCTGTTTTTCAAGACGCCTTCCTTTACTGCGTTAGTATTTTGTCCTGGACTGTTATGCATATACATAAGTATACTCTTGCTTTTGTCCACTCACTGGCTTTCCATAAGGTATTGTTGTAATGTCTAGTTCAGGGGTGCTAAACCCCTGGCCCGTGGAACCATGCCATCAACCCACAGGGGTCTCCAGGGGTCCGATAATTTGGCCACAGGAGAGCAGTGGCAGCAGTTGCCATTCCCCTGCTGCCAAATTTCCAGACCCATGGGGAGCCCTGCGGGCCAGCATATTGCATCAGTTTGCAAAGGTGGCCTGTGGCCTAGTCTAGCGATGTAGGGGCTGACTGGAAGAGGGGTGAGCCCTGATCCGTGGGAGTATGATCTGGCCTGGGGATCAGCCCATACCAGCATAAGGTTGAGCACCACTGATCTAGTCTGTTTGGTAAATCTAATAGTTCTCTTACTGATCTTGCTAACATATCTGCCGTCTGGTTTTGTAAAGCAGAAGTGTGTAAATATATATGCATGTATATAGAGCAGGGGTGGGCATTTATTTTGGCATTAAGTTTGTGTGAGCTGTTGAGGGCCACATGCACAAAATCTTTCAGAAAATATTATTTTAACAAATTACAGAATAAAAACAAGCCGTATATTAAAAATCAAACACCTACTATACCATATTGTAATTTTAGTTCAAAAAATATTTTTTGTCCTGATTAATATTTTTTGAGTAGTGTATATAGAGGCGATTCCATAATAGCTCAAAATGAAGTCTTATGGTTTTATGA
>NW_017728916.1:3228883-3296810 GCF_001723895.1 Crocodylus porosus
CCCCCCCCATTCAACCTGTGACTGCCCCCACAGTGCTCTGCATGGGGCTGAGCCCCACCCACTCCCATTTGGGGTAGCTGCACCATGCTCCCTCCTGCCCTTAGCCAGTGTGTATGGCTTCCTAACTGGGCTGTCTGCCACCTGCATGTGGCTGCTCATTGCACCACATGGGCAGAGTGGGTGGAAGGCGGCTAGAAGCTGGAGCACTATGCATTGGGGCAGGAGCTGCCCAAATGCAGCTTCCCTGCTCTACCTGCTTCTTAGAGCAAGGCAGGAGGAGGAGCTGCTCAATACCCAGGTGGCTGTAGCGGCAGCGGGAGCACCCCTGCCAGGAAGCTGTGTGCACTGGCTGAGATCAGTAGCACCTGGCAGGCATGGGCAGGGCTCAGCCCCATGCAGAGCACTTTGGGGGCAGCCACAGGCTGGATCCAATCAGTTGGTGGGTCATATTTTGCCCACCGTGATTATAGATGGGTATGTGTGTGTGGTATGGCAAATATAGTTTTGCAGTCAAATAAAAAAGTAAAAAAGATTTAGATCAAGCCAAATTTAAAATATGTACAAGATTTAATATTTCTCCCTTCAAAACAAACAGCATAGTTTGGTGTTTGGGCTCCCAGCTGAGATGGAGTCCAAGGTCAAAGGCACTATGCCTCTCCATGACAGTGTAAACCATGGTCACTCATCTTTCAGGGAAGAGTTCTTATTACTAAGTTCTACGGTAGGACCAGTTCTCATCAAATCTTAGTTTCTTATGTGATATCTCCATGGTGTAATTATTGTTTGCACATAAATTAAGTATGTGGAATTCTTTGGCACAAGATTGTGCACACCTGTGGATTCTCATTTTCTGCCAATAAATTGCTGTTTTTAAGTGTTATTCCTAAACTATTTTCTGAGGAATGATCTTTTAGAATAAAAATTTGTACTATAGGCATCACTGACTGACTAAAGTTAAGATGACAGAACTTCAAAAATGTCTAAGTTTGCGTGGGAGAATGATATACAGTTGCCTGTACCTTGATAGACAATCCACTGAGAAGTTCTGGCCTTGGAGTAGCTTGCCAGTGCACATAGTTGTCTTCTAGTTGAGCACTGCTGTAGCCATTGAAAGTGGGAAGAAACTTGTGGGTTAAGGGAAAATAATAATGGTTTCTTAAGTTGGAGGAGGAGTGCAGCAGCTTTTTCACACAGGAGCATCCAAGGCAATTTAATCCAAATTATTCCATCTGAAGTCAGAGTGGATTAATTATACTGCATTATACTCTTGTCATGGCCAGTTTAACTCTGAAATAACAGGATTTTAATCAAGTTTAACCAGGCCTCTTTGAAATGACACCTGGATTAATTTTAGGATTAATTTAATTAAATTGGATTAATTTTAGGATCACCAAATCCCCAAAAAGTATCTCCTGGGTCATCAAATCCAGCTACTTGCCATAACCATATAGTATTTCTCTCATGATTTTTATCAAACTTGATTTTAAAATTTAGATGGGATTTCTTGACTCAGCTACTCCTGTTTGGAAAGCGACTCCAGAACCTCACTTCTCTAATAGTTAGAAGTCTTCAAATTTCCATCTTAAATTTAATCAAGGCTACTTTTATATCCACTTGTTCTTGTGATAACATTGTCTTTTATTAAAAATAAAATCCCCTATTGTAACCACCCCCCATATATGTATAGAAAGCAATTATATCTGTTTCAGCTTCATTTGGCTACGATAAATCAATCAAGGTTTTTGTCTTTTGTAATAGAGGCTCTCCATTCATCGTAATAGTCTTTCTGTGCAGCTGTTCCAATTTGAGTTAATCTTTTCTGAATTTGAGTTTGGGGGAAGACCAGAATTATATACATGATTTTCCAGATAAAGTCTCTCAGAGACCATATAAAATAGTACAAGTGCTTTCCTATTTCCACTAGAAATGCTTCACTTAATACAGCCTAGAATCTCATTTCTTTCCTTCATGACTACATTGCATTGATGTCTGTCATCCTCTGATGAATAGATCTTTCTTATCCTCAGTTGTTTCCAACTGATGAACGCCCAGCTTAGAGCAGAAGTTCTTGTTTGTTGTTTGTAAGGGCATGATTCTAAACTTTTTGTACAATTAATTTAATTCCAGTTCTTCCTACATGATGGCCGAAGCTGCTTCTGTGTTGCCAGTGCCTCTAGGCTTTGTACTATCAGTAAACTTCATTACTTCCTACACAGACATGTACACAATTTTTTTATCTTAACACTTTTTGTAACTACTTACCAAAACAAGTATAGAATAGAACATAATCTTGTTGGATTAGGGATTATTTGGGGAAGAAACCTATGAGATGATATAGCCAGAAATAATTGGGCACCATGATGGTATTAACAATAGCATTTGTTCCATATTGTATACCTAGGATTTCCCATCAATTGCTGGAAGTATTTCTGTTTAATCTTACAAAGATCTTGCTTTCATAGCCAGATTCACTGTTGGGGATGGAACATGATTTTATAATACAGAAAGTTATTTTGATCCCAGTGGATTCTGTTTTCAACATTATCCCTACTCAGTTTACCATATAAGCATGCAATGTATCATTTAATATCTATCTTGTTCCTGTTGATATAGAGTCTGACATCCTGCACAAATAGGTGAAGTTCCTCATGTTGGTGGACAAACATTTCAACTGCCTTTGTTATGTCACCCATTTTTTCTAAAATGGATTAGCTCTAGTGATTTTGCTAACCGGACTTGTCTACAGTAGAAGAATCTCTGGCAGAGCCCACCTCTGGAGCTGCATCTTAAATGGAAAGGAATTTTTCTGTTGGTATAATTACACCATCTCCCTGAATAACGTGAGCTAAATCAACAAAATGCTTATCAGCCAGCAGAGCTATATCTATCCCAGATATTATGTTAGCCTTGCTCTCTCTGCCTTTTAGGAGTGTGAAAAAAGCTGCATCCTGGTAACTAGCAAAACTTTAATATATCCTGCATCACTTACCTGACTGCCTGTGTCACCAATAAAAATATTTTCTTTCATAGATTGTAAGGCCAGAAGGAACAGTGATGGGCCTGCAGCAGGGATGATACTCAAGAGCAACCAGCATGGTTTCGTTAGGGGCAGGTCCCGTCAGACCAACCTGATTGCCTTCTATGATCAAGTCACAAAATGGCTGGACACAGGTGTCACAGTGGATGGAATTCAGGAAGGGCTTTGACACTGTCTCCCACCCCATTCTCATTAAAAAGCTAGGTGACTGTGGCATTGATGTCTACACAGTCAGATGGATTGCAAATTGGCTGAGGGGTTGTACTCAGAGAGTGGTGGTGGGCAGGTCATTTTCGACCTGGAGGGAAGTGGGCAGTGGAGTCCCCCAGGGCTCGGTCCCTGGGCCCGCACTGTTCAATTTCTTTATTGGTGACTTGGACGACGAGGTAAAGAGCAGCCTATTTAAATTCACAGACAACACCAAGATTTGGGGTGAGGTGGGCACACTAGAAGAGAAGGACAGATTACAGCAGGACCTGGACAGGTTACAGGTGTGGGCAAATGAAAATAGGATGGGATTCAATACTGACAAGTGCAGGGTGCTGCACTTGGGCAGTAGTAACCAGAAGCACACTTTTAAGATGGGAAACTCCCTTCTCGAGAGCACGATGGGAGAAAGAGATCTTGGAATCATTCTTGACTCCAAGATGAACATGGACTGACAATGCGAGAACACTGTCAGTAGGGCTAACTGTACCTTGTGCATCCACAGATGCATCACAAGCAGGGCCAGGGAGATGATCCTCCCCCTCTATGCGACACTGGTCAGGCTGCAGCTGGAGTACTGTGTCCAGTTCTGGGCGCTGCACTTCAGGAGGGACGTGGACAGCATTGAGAGGCTCCAAAGGAGGGCCACCTTCATGATCCGGGGACAGCAGGGCAGACCCTACAAGGAGAGACTAAGGGACCTTAACTTGTTCGGCCTTTGTAAGAGAAGGCTGAGGGGGGACCTGGTGGCCGTCTATAAACTTACTGGGGGGGGACTAGCGGGGTTTGGGAGAGACCTTGTTCCCCTGAGTGCCTCCCAGAGTTACAAGGAATAATGGGCATAAGTTGCCAGAGAGTAAGTTTAGACTAGACGTTAGAAGGCACTACTTCACAGTCAAGGCGGCTAGGATCTGGAACCAACTTCCAGGGGAAGTGGTGATGGCTCCTGCCCTGGGGGTCTTTAAGACGAGGCTCAACGTTTACCTGGCTGGGGTCATTTGAAGCCCAGTTTTTCTCTCCTGCCCAGGGCAGGGGGTCAGACTAGAAGATCTACAAGGGCCCTTCCAATCCTACATCTATAAATCTATGAACCTTGGAAGATCATCGGGTCCAGCTCCCTGCACCAAGCAGGAAAGATAATTGGGAGTCAGGTGACCCTTGGCAAGGTGACTGTTTAATCTCCTCTTGAAGATTTCCAGGGTAGGTGATTGTACCACCTCTGGCAAGAGCTTATTCCATAGTCTGGACACCCTGACTGAAGAAGTCATGGGCGATTGGTGCCTCTTGAGTCAGGGGGAGCACGTTCCCCTCTGACACCAGTCAGTGACCGGGAGAGGGTCCTCAGCTGGTGCTCGCAGGAGGGGGCGCTTCCACCTGCCTGCTGGCACTCCCGCCTGCCCACCCCCGCACAACACCTAAACAGCCTGACAGGGGGGTGCACCAGCGCTTCCAGGGGGTGCATGTGGACCCCCTACGCATCTTCATTTGAAAAAGATTTTCCTAATGTTGAGCCTGAATCGGTCTTCCAGGACTTTGTGGCCATTACTTCTGGTTTTCCCCTTGGGTGCCCTGGTGAACAGTTGCTCACCGAGCCCTTGATATACTCCCCTAGTGTAGTGGTAAACTGCTACCAGGTTCCCTCTCAGCTTTCTTGTCCTCAGGCTAAAGAGTCCCAGCCTTTTCTCATATGGCTTGCCTTTTAAGACTCGTATCATACAGGTGGCTCTTCTTTGGACTCTCTCAAGCTTGTCCACATCCTAGTTAAAGTGTGGTTCCCAGAACTGGACACGGTACTCCAGCTGCGGTCTGATATAAAAATGGTTTTGCTGACAGGTCTCACCAGTGCTGAGCACAGCAGAAGAATCTCCTCCTTGGTTTTGCTGGGGATGCATCGGTTGATGCATGCCAGAGTATTTTTTGCCCTACTGGCTACAGCCTTGCATTGCCAGCTTATATTCATACTGTGGTCTATTATTACCCCCAGGTCCCTTTTATTTGTGGTGCTAGTCAGTTTGGTGATGCCAGGCCTGTAGGTGTTGGGGGTTGCTCGTCCTGAGGTGAAACTCTTTACATTTCTTGACATTTGAACTTCATCAGGTTCTGATTCGCCCAACTTGCCAGCCTGTCTAGGTCCACCTGTATCTGTAGCCTATCTTCAAGAATGACCACGTTCCCCCATAACTTGGTGTCATCCATGAACTTGGCCAGTGAGTTCTTCACTCCCACATCCACATCGTTAATAAAGGTGTTGAAAAGTACAGGACCAAGCACCAACCCTTGCGGACACCACTGCCCACTTCTCGCCAGGGTGACGCAGATCTATTCACTACAACTCTCTGGATTCTGTTCTGCAGCCAGTCTCTCACCCACCTGACTGTCTTGGAGTTAAGCCCATAATCCTCCAATTTTCTTGTGAGGACATTGTGGGATACTAGATCAAAGCCCTTTTGGAAGTCAAGGTATACAGTGTCACCTGCTCTCTCGTGTCCAGGTTGCCAGTCATGTGTCTACCTTCAATATTTCCTGTCTTTTTACCCAATTTTCTTCTCTCTCTACATTAAAACCAGGCACAGATATAAGAGTTTCTCTCTGGAACCTATATTTTTATTACCTGTGAAGCGTCTTTATTAGTTCCTCCTTCTCTTTTTCTACTGGCATATTGATGTTTGGAATGACTTGGAAACCACCAATGTTTTTATAAATGAAAATATTTGTTAGCTTGCACCATCTGCCTTACACTATGCTTCAGGCAGTGTATTTGGGGCTATTGAGTCCCCTCCCATCTTTCTTCCTTGTCCGTTACAGCAGGAGATACTCTTCTGCTGACTTCGGGGACAGTAGAAAAGTCTCTTATTCCCACATCTTAAGGAAAAAAATATCCCCTCCTCCAGAGAGGCAGGGAGTATGGCATTCCGTTTTTATATGCTCAAGTTTAAGATGGTCACCCATCTAAGAATGCATCCATTAGAATATCCCAGCTGGAAGGGACAGATCTGTATCTCAACTTAGAGCATGCTTATTTCCATATTGCCATCAGACTATTGTGCAGACAATACCTCCAGTTTGTGGAGGTATAGCTCAGGGCCGCTGTTGTTACGAGATCCTCCTATTTGTCCATTCAGCAGCTCTAGGGGACTTCACAGAGGTTCTCTTGGTCAAAGCAGTGCAACTGTAACCCTGTTAGGATGACTGGCAAACAAGAGTATCCAAAATGGAGTAACCAAATATCAAAGAGCCTAAAATTCAGGATGCAGAGACTAAATTTTATAGGAGCTGCCTTTGGATTCAGCGATAAGAATGACCTGCTTCCCAGAGGATTGCCTTATTCTTATGAGATTTAATCCTGAAGACTGTCTTACAACAATAGGAAAGATCGCTGCTCAGTTTTAGGCCATGTGGCCACCTGTATTTTCGTGACATCTTACAGACTTCCCCTCAGGTGCAGGCAGTCCTGACTCCATACTGTTTATTCCCCAGAGAATATACGGTATAGTCTGGTCCTCCCTGGTAGAAGGGTTTTGCTCAATTATGTGTCAAAGAAAGCCTTTGCTCCCTTTGCACCATTCCCTGACCATTGTAACTGATGCTTTTCTTAAGCTGGGAACTTCAGGTTTGACAGTCCCTAGGTGCTGGCTGTCTGATTGTTAATGGAAGTGATATTCTCTATCAGCGTATTAGAATTCAGGACAGTATAGATATGTTGCCAAGTCTCCTTCCACTGCATTTAGGGGACTCTTGTACAACCAAACTGAGTGTTCCATGCCAAGGAGGCATAATTCTTCCTGGTAGTAATTGCTTCAGTAAGAAAATTGGGTAAGATCCAAGTCCTCTTGGTGGATCCTCCCTGTATAGTCTTCTACCCAGACAAGGTGTCATTAAGGAGCCACCCTGCATTTTTATGCAAGGTGCTTACTGAATTTCACCTTGTGAACAAATCACCTTGCTCGTGTTCTTTCCCATGCTTCATTCTTTCTGGAAAGAGACATCCCTGCAGTCACCTTTGACATAAGGTAAAGGACTGAGTCCTTTTTATGTAATACTGAGCCTTGTAGAACGTACCTTTGCTCTTTGTCTCTTTAGCTGAGAACTAAAGGTGCCATGATACTGGCATAGATACTGTCCAGCTGACTACTGGAATGTGTTAAGCTGTTAGGAGACTGCCCGAGTGTAGCTGCCATCTGTCTTTCTGGTCAAAATGCATTCCACCGGAGTCCTGGCAACTTCCATCAACTTCCTGCACAATTGGTGTTCCATATAATATCAGTTATGGATACATGACCACAGAGGGATAGATGATGCATACCATTTTTTAATAAGCTCTATATAACCATGGAAGCCTCGCTAGCAGATGCTGAATTGGATAAATTGGTTCTTCAGCTGTTGTTCACTTGAGGAACTCAAAGGTCCACCTCCAGGTATGTGGGTATTGCTTTGGAGTTGCTCATGTTGAGGATGTGCTTAAGGACAATGACTGTGATGAGAGAGAAATTACTTACCAGTAACTGGGATTCTTAAAGATGTCTTTCTGTATACATGCCTGTGTCTTTCTTGTCTTCTCTCCACTCTTCCTTGGAGTTGCACATTAGATGACTGAGAGGAAACTGAAAAGCAGGAAGTGAGCCCCCTAGCCCTTTTCCCCTTGGTGAGAGACGTGCGGAAGAGTGGGGCTCTGGTATGCCCTATGTATGCTGCTAAAACAAAAAATCTTCAAGTGCACATGTGTAAATATGTATATACAGTGAGTACGGACAGTAGATCCTGAAGAATTGCAATTACTGATAAGTAACTTGTCTTTTTTTGCCTTATTTGGGATGAAAACGAATGTCAAAACGTCCGAACTTCCTAGAGACTGCAAATACTACATGTTCAATTCTAATGGCTGATGAGCAGTAGAAACTCTTCATCTGCTGGTTACCAATTCCAAGCCTGCAGAATTAAAAAAGTTGTTCCCACATAGGTCATGTTTTGTGACTCCCATTTCTATATCTATATCATAAAGGTACCACTGTGCTTTGTACTATTGTTAAGATCCCAGGGTACCTCTATAATTTTCTGTCTGTGGTGGAGTAAAGTTTTGTTTTTGCTGGACACTGGAGAAGTAAGGCTTGATATCAGGTGGTGTGTTTCTGGTGACTCACTCGTATAAAATGCTGCTGAGACAGTAGAAAAGAAAGTACATTTGGCACAGAGTTATGTTGTCCCTACTTTGTTTTTCTCAAAGCAAGCCACTCTTGGCATACTTGCTTATCTGAAAGTATAATGCAGACCCGGAATTAAAATGATATGAAAAAGCTTCAGGAATAAAATGAAAAGGAGGTAAAATGAGAGAGGGTTGAAGCTAAATGAATAAGATTTAAAAAGTAGGTGAAAAATGGTTTAATTAAATTGACATTAAGGTAAAAAAGATAAGGGTTATTTCTGTCTCGTTAGCATTGTGTTACTAGTCCTTTTCCAAGAAATCTGGATTTTGGGAGTGTAAATATAACCCTACCAGTCATGGCAGTGACCCCTCTAGTCATGTTGCCTGACAGTCTAGTACCAGATAATCCAGAGGAAGTCATGAAGAACCTGATGTGAGGAATTATGAAATAACTTTATCCTAGGTGAAAGCTCTGCCTTTTGACCACCAGTTAGAGGTTGCCTTATGTCCTGAAGCATAAAGATTTACTGTATTTTCTGTTGTTTGGGGTATTGGAGTATAAAACTTGCCCCTTCCTTCCATAAAAGGATAAAATTATGGGAAAGCCCTTTTTAAAATATACATTTGATTTGAATTTTGGTCAGTTTTTATTACAAGGACTTCAGTTGTTGTTCATTGGTTTTATTTTTATTTTGTTTTGCATAGCTTCCACACGTAAGACATTTCATTTCAGAACAACCTATGACCCCAGCTGACTTCCTGCCCTTTGGGCAGGGGGCTGGACTCAATGATCTCCCGAGGTCCCTTCCAGCCCTGATGTCTATAAAATCTATGAAACTTTTAGGGTGAAGTGAAGATGTATCTTATGCATTTGGAAAACATGGTATATCCCTTTCAGACTTTGTGGCGTGTTTGTTTTAAATCCTTCATGTTATAAGTACCCTTATTACCTGTATAAAAGTGTGTCCCTCTTTTTTTTGTTCTAGATTCTTGACTTTAGCGATGGTACAGAAGTCTACAGGTGGTAGTTGTCTTTTAACTTTTTACATTTTAATGCTGCTGAGTTTCACTGAATATTGGTTTTGGTGCTAAGAGTTAATATTTGTGTTCTGTACTATGAAGGGGAGTACAGAGTACAGAGGCCCCTTATTTTTGCTGTATGCTTTTTGGGAATCATGCAACCAGAATTGAAGACACTGTACTAGAACACACAGAATTCATACAGGAGAATCATATTTTCAGTATTTCCATCTTTTTCTCTAGTTTTAGATTGTCATTGGGCAGTAGGTTTTCTTTGAACTTGCCCACAGTGAAACAGGTTTTTTTTTTCTCCTTGACTTGTACAATAATGAAGCAAGTTAAAAAAAATTGTGTGTTGAGTAGAGAAAACTCTGTAGGTCCAAGTGGGCTTGGTTTTTCTGAATGTGGTAATGTGTAAACTTTACACAAATGTGTTGATTATTACTCAGAGCTATTGTCTTGTCTCTGCCCACAGGAAGAATGAATCTATTGCTCTCTGTTTAGACTAGTAATAAAACTTCTAGAAATCTAATTACTATTAAGAAATTCCATGTATGCTGACTTCTCATGGGCCAAGAGTATAACATGATCATACATGTGCCATCATTGTTAGCGTAACCCATGAGCTACTTAAGGAGGTGGCATTTAAAGAAAACTGCTTGTGATTATATTAATGAAATATTTTGGTAGCTAGTTTTTCCTTTCAAGTTAGAACAGGCATTTTGAGTAAAATGCATTTTATATTAAGTCATCCACCACATACCAGAAAACTCATAACTATTCCGTATCTAAAAGGTCAGTGTCCCGCTGTGGGTCCTACACCATTGTGTAGCAGTCGTTATAAAACAGCTATGCTGAAAGTTGTGACTGTTTAGAGGTGTTGCCAGTAGCCGGAGAGGGGATGACCAGGGCAGCAGCCCCAGGCACCACCTTTGTGTGTGCGGGGAGAGGGGGAATCAGAGAGGCACAAAAATAGCAACTGCAGCAACAGTTGCTGACTGCGTTGCCACAGTTAGAGGCCCTGTGCATCACAGCTGCCCTTGCACAGAGCTACCGTGCTGTACCCAGTTATCTGCTATCTGTAAACTATACTAAAGTGTGTCTGAAGTAATTGGAGGAAACTACCAGCTTAGTATAATGTCCCTGTTGTGTAACGAAGAGAGATGTATCTACAGAGGAAGAAAGAATGCCCTTGCGAAGAGTGTGCTTGGTGTGCCTGTATCCACTGACCTTAATAATCTTGCTGTCTGCATCAATTTACAAATGAAAGCTTGCAGTAATTTGGAGCAGCATTTAAATCTTGAGTGGTGGTGATGATGCAGAGACTGTCTTTTCAGTGCTGAGTTTAGATACTTTGAGGTTTGAATTAAAAAACTTCAATGAAACCACAAGAAAGACATTGGGTGCATAACTGAACAGGTGGAACAAATTTGTTAAATCTGTTACTGGGAAAACAGCAACTTGCTTTTAAGTAATAAATCAATCTGCAGCTCAGTGTACCATAATGAGGAGCGGGATAGGAGAGTCTAAAAATATCTACAAATACAAGCTAAAGCTCTGAAGGAACTGATCCAAATTAGGGTATAATATTGCCTACTGTGGTGACTTTAAGTATTTTAAAGTTCATTGGGCTCTCTGCTGTGATACAGATGTGACTTTAAGAGCCAACACACTCCATTTGGGTGAGTCCAGTATTAACTGATATAGTAACTTATTTCTCAGATGCACTGCAGCAGCTCTTGAAAGCCTGTGTAAGAATATGGGCCCACTATCCAAACAGCAACGTCAAGGTAGAGTTAGGCAATACTTGCCCCCAACTCCTTACAGTCTAATTAGTGCATGTTTCATCACTAGCATATTAATACTTGCTTGCACACTTTGAAAACAAGTTGAAAACTGAGCAGGCAAGAACAAGCCTTTTGTTTCCTATTCCTGAAACAGATGTGCTGCCATGTTGGTAGCCTGTCCTATCTATACTTTACTGTGATTTTCTTGATTTTCATGAAGCAGCAGCAAGGCCTTCTTTGATTGTCTGTAGAGCAGGATTCATCAGTGGTTTCATCTCCACAAAGTAAGACCGCTTATTAAGATTGTAAAGATAAAAATAAGATGTCAAAGAATCTGCCCATGGAAAAAAATATTCCATTTCCTATATGCATCTTTCTCTATCTTATATTACCTGGTGCTCTATCTAGTTTGGCTTCCACTTTTCTTGGAGTGCTGTTCCACAGTACAACACATTTCTGTATGATTTTTTTCCCCCAGTATTTAGCCTGGGTTTTTGTTCTTATTTACTCAAGGGGAACACCTCCAGACCTCAGGTTGGGGAGGACTGGGTTAGAGAGCTTCTGGAGGGGCTGGACATGTTCAGATCAGCAGGTCCAGATGCTTTCCACCCCAGGGTGTTGAGAGAGCTAGCAGGGGTTATTGCAGGGCCGTTGGCACAGCTTTATGAGCGCTCGTTGTGTTCTGACCGGGTGCCAGATGATTGGAAGATAGCCAACGTGGTCCCCATCTTTAAAAACAGGAGGAGGGAGGACCCGGTCAACTATAGGCCCGTCAGTCTTACCTCAGTCCTAGGGAAACTCTTTGAGAAGATCCTCAAGGAGCACATCTGCGATGGGCCGGCTTCAGGGGTGATACTCAAGGGCAACCAGCATGGTTTCATTAGGGGCAGGTCATATCAGACCAACCTGATTGCCTTTTATGATCAGGTCACAAAAGCATTGGATGCAGTTGTCGCCGTGGGCATAGTCTTTCTGGACTTCAACAAGGGCTTTGACACTGTCTCCCACCCCATCTTCATTAAAAAAAACTAGGCAACTGTGGCATTTGATGCCTACACAGTCAGATGGATTGCAGATTGGCTGAAGGGTCGCACTCCAGAGGGTGGTGGTGGATGGGTCATATTCGACCTGGGGGGGAAGTGGGCAGCAGAGTCCCCCAGGGCTTGGGCCCGCGCTGTTCAATTTCTTTATCAGCGATTTGGACGACGGGTTGAAAAGCAACCTGTTTAAATTTGCTGATGATACCAAAATTTGGGGTGAGGTGAGCACGCTAGTAGGGAGAGAGAGACTGCAACAAGACCTGGATAGGTTGCAGGGGTGGGCTAACAAAAATAGGATGCGCTTCAATACTGACAAGTGCAGGGTGCTGCACTTGGGCAGTAGTAACCAGCAGCACACTTATAAGATGGGAAACTCCCTTCTTGAGAGCATGGAGGCAGAAAGGGATCTTGGAATCATTACTGACGCCAAGATGAACATGGGCCGACAATGCGAGGTCACGGTTGGCAGGGCTAACCGAACCTTGTCGTGCATCCACAGGTGCATCTCAAGCAGGTCCAAGGAGGTGATCCTCCCCCTCTATGCGACACTGGTCAGGCCTCAGCTGGAGTACTGTGTCCAGTTCTGGGTGCCGCACTTCAAGAGGAATGTGGACAACATTGAGAGGGTACAGAGGGGGGCCACCTGCATGATCCAGGGACAACAGAGCAGACCCTACAATGAGAGACTGCGGGACCTGAACCTGTTCAGTCTTCACAAGTGAAGGCTGAGGGGGGACCTAGTGACCATCTATAAACTCACTAGGGGGGACCAGAAGGGTTTGAGAGAGACCTTGTTTTCCCTAGCACCCCCTGGCATAACAAGGAATAATGGCTACAAGTTGCTGGAGAGTAGCTTTAGATTAGACATCCGTAAGAACTACTTCACAGTTGGGGCGGCTAGGATCTGGAACCAACTTCCAAGGGAAGTGGTGCTGGCTCCTATCCTGGGGGTCTTTAAGAGGCATGATGCCTACCTGGCTGCAGTCATCTGAGCCCAGTTTTTCTCCTGCTCAGGCGGTGGGGTCAGACTTGAAGGTCTACAAGGTCCTTTCCAACCCGACTTTTATGGTTCTATTTTTCCCTGGCTTTTAAAGCCCTTTAACTCGCCACTTGGATATGAGCGAGGATTTGGGGGGGGGGGGGTTGGTTTGTTTGTTTGTTTTCCCAGGAAAAATCACTCTAGCCTTTGATTGTAAGGACAAATATTCGTAGCACTGTAGTAGATTTCGTGTTTCTGTCTTTGGCTTTCTTAAGCCTCTTTGGGCTCTTTGCCTTTCTTGTGGTGTTGAACTGAGTCCTAGAATTCCCCCCACAGCCACTTGCTGAGCTGTGCAGTCGCATCTGTTGTGGCTGCTATTCAGACTAGTCTGCACCAGTCGTTTCCCAGATGTCAAGGAAATCTAGGCCCTCTGCAGAACTCCAGGCAGATTAAGGCACAACAGCTATAATACTTCTGTAGCAGCTATAATGCTTCTGTAAGGGTTTAGACAGATGTAACAAGTGCAAATTACAGAGAGATAAGCTGTTTTGACTCCAGGCCAACTTTGGAGCCTATGGCTGTCCCATTATCCCCCCAGCCCCACACCCCCCAGCAGAAGGAACTTGGGGGAAGTGGCAGTCAGGGGACAGCCTGCAGGTCTGACGTTAATCTTTTGGTTGGGCCTCATGCCACGTGCGGGCCACAAGTTAGACAGCCCTGATCTAGTTGTTAGGTGTAGGGATACCATGTCATTCAGCGTTAGAGACAGCAGTCTAGCTCATTTATATAGCTTTAGGATCCTAATAGTTAAATTAGGACAGAGGGCGCCCGCTCCTGAACAGCCTCTCTTTCCTCCTACCCTTCTAAAACAGTTAAAGGGTATATTTACCCATGCCCCAGTAGTGTTAGTAATGTTAAGGTATTGACTCGGGAGCTAGGAACTGCAAATGGACTGATCCTGGCTGTGTACCAGCATCTAAACTGGGTGATGATATATAGTCAGTTCCAAGTAATGCAGGGCACATAGCTAAACAGACAGGTTGATCCTGTCAAGATGCAAAAGAGTGAGGAGTAGAAGTTGGAGCACTGCCACGGTAATGTGAAATAGAGATGCATCCACACAAGGCTCCTTTTGCACTGGCTTATTTTGAAATGACCTCAGTTCACTTTCAAAGTAGATTACAGAAGTCATGCTAACCTGCTGAGTTATTTTATCAGAGGAGTTGCATCATATGAAAACAGCCTGAAGCTAGTGCAGGTTAACCCTTATGGTAGATAAGAACTTGATCAAACTGTGTATGGATAGCTCCCTACATATATGATTTCTGGGAAAAACGGTTGTCTGTGAATGCGGGGTGGGGGTGGGGGGTGTTCTGATCCCTAGTCATTCCCTTCAGGTGTTTAGGCTCAGATCGAAAACATTTTCTCTTCAGAACAGCTAGAGAGATTTCAGTATCTTCTGTGTTGATGTAAATCCAGAGTACAGTGCAGTAGTCTTGATTTTTGTTTGTTTGTTTAACCACTGTAGCGAAGAGACTGCTATCTTTTTGATCTGTAGTGTGATTCTCTTAAACTTTTTTCTGACATCACCTTATAACCTCATGAACTAATTTGATGTCCCCCTGACCTGTACAGAGGAGGCTATTTTAGTAGATGGATAACAGTGAGGCAGGGCAGTGGTGACTTCTGGTTGCTGCTGCAGCTGTAGCACAATAAGTGGCAGCCCTCTGTCCCCCTAAATGTCTGGGGCAGCTGCCCTGGTGGCCCTGCTGTAGTTATGCTATTGTGTCTTAGTATTTCTGTCTTCTGTATTTCTTGCTTATTGACTATAATACTGTTTTGGATAACTTAATTCCAGATAATGCTATTTTCTGTTTTCCCAAGTTAATCTTGGAAGACATTTTGGTTGTCTCCTCCAACTCCTATCTTTAACCTTTTGGTGCATCTGTCCTTCTTTTCTTGCATGTTATTCTCCATGTCAACACCTGCAAACTTCAGTGTCAATCTGAAGGATGGAAGAGAATCTGTTAATAAAGATACTGTTATGACTATCATGTAGGTAGTCTTTTTCTCTTAAACTTACAGTTTTCCTTTATGGGAAGAGATCTGAATCTCTACTTCAGTAAAATCTCTGTTATTCAGCATAGACTAACCAGAATTTCAGTGTCGGGATGCACGCAGTGCTGTGCCTTGCTGCTTTGCTGCCTGCTGTGCTGCTATGAGGGTATCTGAGTATGCACATCACACCACACCACTTTCCTGCCTGCTGCACTGCTCTGAGGGTACCCGCGTAGGGTATCTGAGTGTGCACACCCCTCCTCCCTGCTGCAGCAACCTGCAGCTGGGATTCCCTGGCATTTGGGGTGGCTGACTATTATGGCATTTTTATCTGTATACTATATTCTTTATACAGTATGTTATACTGTAATGTATTGTACACTAATTCTTTGCAAATTTACACTACAAGTATAGCACTGTCTTC
The DNA here is from genome assembly GCF_001723895.1 of Crocodylus porosus. NCBI lineage: Eukaryota > Metazoa > Chordata > Crocodylia > Crocodylidae > Crocodylus > Crocodylus porosus. Next base: position 3,244,576 of record NW_017728916.1, read on the forward strand.
CTTGACTATAACTCTCAGATAACCGGTATTTTTAGATAACAGGCACCCCCCATTTCCCACTCAGGCCACATAACAGGTTTTACTGTACTTCCTCTTTTCTACTTAAATCATGTTTTAAAAGATTACCTGATATAACTGAATGTCAGGCATATAAAATCTGATGTTCCCTGTTTTGGTGGATGTCTCCTGTAGAAATTTCAAAGATACAGACTTTTTTGTGGAGATGGGGAATGCTTTCCCAGCTCTTAACTAAAGGGTCTGGGAAGTCAAATCTCTAACAGAAGAACTTTCCTTGGAATCGTTGCATATAAGAGTGACATTATTACAAATGAAGTATGACAGAAAAATTCTGCTAGTTTTGAAACAAGTTGCATCCTCTTCGTAAGGCCACTGACAGGCATTCATTTAAAGGAGTGATGGGATCTGATCCCAACAATAGCACTTCATGCCATACCACACACATGCATGGCAAAACATGCGACTTTGGGATTGGGGTTCAAATTACAGTTGGTCTATACCTGTCATTGTAGGGGGAGCCCGGGATCACGATCCCCCTGCAAGTTGAAAGCCAGGTGCCTGACAATCAGCAGATTGTCAGTGATGGTGTTTTAAGCACCTAACATCCTTGTGAGATTAGAGGGAATATTTTCCATTTTGCAGTGAAGAATCAAGGCATAGTAAATTAAGGGCATTTATACACATGAATGCTGGGCACTTTTAAAATGTATAAACGGCAAAATGCGCATCAGCGCTGAGAAAATGGTGGTAGTGTGCTTTTGAACTAAAACACATTGAAGGTTTTTTTGTTCAAAGGTTCATTTCACCTTGTATACAAATGTGTGCATTTCATCATGTATACAAATACACACAACACAGTGCTGGACACGTCGGCTCACAGTCTCTGCAGACTCAATTAATCGCTGGATTTCCGGTGTGCCAGAGCAGACAAAGGTAAGTGACTAACCCAAAATCACACAAGGGGTCTGTGGCTGAGCCAAAATTTCAACCTGGTGCTCTTTGAGGCGATTGTGTTCTTTGTTAGGCTGTTTTTGCCACCAGTTCTAGCTAAGCTTGTGTGAGTCTCCTTTATGTCTCAGTTAACTGTTTTCAAATTAAAGGTGAGACAAACAGCAGCTACAGTTATAATCAAATGAGAACACCTGAAATGTGTTTTATTTTTAAACTTGTAATAACTTGTAAGATTAATATGTTGATGTCCTTTGAGCCAATCAGAAAGAATGAGTGAAATCCAGTGATGTGGCAGATGCCAGGTTGTAAAAAAAATCTGTATTCTTCATAACTGAGTGAATGCTTGCTGTTCAGACTTTCTTTTGGTATGCAAGAAAAAAGCCAAGAGAGAGCTGCTTATTAGCTGAGAACATCCTGATTGTCTATTCTTTGCTAAATTTCTCCTTTTTTCAGAAAGCACTTGAGCCAAAATGGATAGGAGATTGAATTGTTTTATCAGTAAAGATCTGCTTTTTACTATTTAGTCAAAGGAGATGTTTTTTCTTAGACAGGACCTATCAATCTAGTGGCGATTTGAAAGTGATGAGTTGACCGTACCTGCTGAGGCCTAGGAAGTGTCTCAGGACCCAAAGTTTTCCTGCTGAAGAAAGCAATATTTCCCTAATATTCAGCCTCTGTTCTAGGGGAGGCAGTATGCCAGCGTTAGTCATTCCATTTAATATAGGTTCAGTTACATGGAAACATGGCTTTCTTCGGTCATTTGCTAACTCCTCTTCTTCTCTCTTTGCTTTTGTTGAATTTTTTACCTTTTTCCCATCACTGCTGGCTCTTCATTTGATCCTGATAGGAAGTAGGGAGGAGTGATATGAGTGATCTTGTTTGCCAATGTCTTTTTACCAGCTGCTGGGAAAGGGCTTTAGACTGATGTGATAAACTGCTGCCTTCAGAAGCACCACTTCCAGTCTAAATCAGGGTTCAAGATAAGGAGATTATTACTTTTTCGTTTTGGTGCCCTGTAGCAAAAAGGCTGTAACACAAGGATGGGCAGCATTTTTGGCTGGAGTGGCAAAAAACCCACAGTGTCTACCTTGTAAGGTGCTGGAGTGCCGGCATGCCAGAAAAACAAAACGGGCAGGAAGTACGTGGCAGGATGCACTGCATATTGAGATAGGTAATAATCATAATGTTGCTTTTTTGTGGTAAATATCAGATTTTTCTAAAAATTCTAAACCTGGTGACAATAAGTAAAACTTCCTTTACAGGTTTCCCTCAATTTTATGCCAGTTATGTGAATTTGATCTTATATTTATACCCCAAATTTGTTACGTGTGAAGTAAGTTCATTCTTACGCGATTGGCTCTGGGGCTCTGCTTGTCCCCACTCACCCCAGCCCCTGGGCTGTACCATGCTGTGCTGTCAGCTGGTGGTGTCAGCTGCTCCTGGGCCAATACATTAGGGTCTGGTGTGAGAGGGGAGAAGCAGAGGCCTAGGGTGCAACAAGTAAGTCTGTAGGGGGAGGAGTGTGGCTCAGCCCATCGGCTGCTCCTGGGGCTGCAGCAGGGAGCAAAGCACAGGAAACTGAGTGAATGCAGGGTGCAGGTTGTGGGGGGGCACAGCTTTCGCTGCTACATACACCCCAGGAGGGCTAGGGGGCTGTGCCAGGCTCTGCACGCAGGATGGGAGCAGGCTGTCACTACAGGCTGGGGCCCGCAGCAGCACTGGGCTCTTCCTGGCACTCGGGGCAGGTGGCAGCCTGCTCTTGTCCTGCTGCAGGCTGGATCCGGTGGCCACTGCAGGCTGGGGCTGGCTGTGGCACCAGGCTCTTCCCGGTGCTCAGCGGCAGCGCTTGGAGGGCAGGTTGGGGGGGGGGGAGTTATGGCAGATTTTGGGGTGGCAACAGCCCCCCTCCTATCGCTGCAGTCCACCCCAAGTGCTGGGAAGAGCTGGGTGCTGCCATTGACTCCCAGCCTGCAGCAGGATGAGAACAGGCTGCCACCTGCCCTTAGGACTGGGAAGAGCCCGGTGCTGCCCCTGCTGCAGCCCTTGGAGCAGCCAATGCTGCCTGCTTGCAGCCGCTGAGCTGCACCATGCCCCTCTCCCCACCTCTTCCCTAGCCCCAGCCTCACTTGCTCCCTCCCTCACCACTGTGGGAATGTATCCCTATTTGTTACATTATAACCTGGGTTCCCTTTAGGCAAATTCGATTTATACACAGATTTCCAGGAATGCATCTTCAGCATAAATAGAGGGAAACCTGTACTACCTTTGTTCTTGTGTATTCTTTTTTGTTAAGCATGTTGTGATGAGGGACAGAAAAAAAGAGAGGGAAAGTCAAGAAAGAAAAAGATAAAGGAGAGAGAAAAGAAAAATAGAAAAGAGAGAAAAAGGGGAGAAAAGAAAGTGATAAAGAGAGGGAGAAAAAAGAGAGAGAGAGTGTGTAACAATGTCTCCCACTGCTGCTGCCTGCGGCTTGGACCCTTTGGTCCAGGGCAATGTCCAGTGGATGGAGTCAGCGACACCCCAGCAGAATCTACAAGGGTTGGGATGCTCAGGCATGCTGGGATGGTCCTGGAGCAGGGGAAGCCCAGGCTCAGGGCTCGGAGGGAGGGCCTGGCCAGGGCTTGGGCAAACAAGCCCTGTCCCACCGGGGCAGGGGCAGCACTGGGGCACCAGGCACAGGGTCCAGGCAGCACAGAGAGAAGCAGGCACGGGGGGCAGGTTGGCCTGTCCAGCCCTTTGGGAAGGTAGCAGTTGGAGGAGAGTGGGGGCTGGACAAGAAGCAGTGCTGCCCCCCCTGGGGCTCCACAGATTTGCACTGTGGCAGGTGGCTGGGGGCGAGGTGGGGCCTGGCTTGGCCCAGCTCCTGCAGCTCTGCAGGGATGGGCTGCAGCCTCCTTGCCCATGTAGGGATGCACACTGAGCTCCTGGCTCTGGACTTGGCCTCCCTGCACACTGGGTACAGCGCAAGCAGGGTGGAGCTGTCCTCTGTGGGGGCCTAGCTGCTAGAGCCCCTTGGGCCTTGGGAACAACTTTGGGTGGTGCTTGAAGCCGAGCCAGCTGGTAGCCTGCAGTACATCTGCCCTGTGCAGTGCCTGCCCCGGGCCCTGGAGGGAAGCTGTGGGTGAGCACAGCTGGAGTGGCTGTTTCTGGAGTTTGGGGGGGTTCCCACAGCCAGGCCTCTACACCAGGGGCAGCTCTGCCCCGCTTGCACTGTGCCCCGCGTGCAGAGAGGCCAAGTTCGGAGCTGGGAGCCCCTGAGCCCAGCATCCTGCCCCAGCCAGGTAGAGTCCCTGCATGGGCAGACTAGCTGCCATCCCTGCAGAGCTACACAGACCAGGCCAGACCCTGCCTCAGATGCTACTGGGTACCCCCGCAAGCTGTGGCCTAAGCCCATGGAGCCCTGGGGCAGCCCTGCTTCCTGCCTGGCCCCCACCTTCCCAAGGGGTTGGCCGGGCCAGTCTACCCAGAGCACCTCCCCCGACACCTGCTTCTCCCTGCACCATCCAAACCCTGCCCTGAGCTCCTGGCCCCAGCGCTCTGTGCCCCAGGACTTGCCTACCTGCTGGGAGCCTTCGGTGCTGCAGCCCTGCTCAGCACCTGCCCAGGGCTCAGCCCCACCCACTCACAGCTCCCTCCAGGGACCAGGCTGGGCTGTGGGGGGGCACAGCCTGGGGACAGGGGGTGGGGTCAGCTGAATGCAGTCTGCAACCCTACCTGTGTTTTGTCTGACTCTGCCTGCAGTGCTCTGGAGAGCCCGGCACAGCAACTTTAAAAAAAAAAAAAATTTTTTTTAAACATTCCATCGCATGCCTCCTGGTGTGCCAGGGAAAATGTTTCCACATGCCACTTACTGGCATGCATGCTGGGGGTCGCCTATCCCTGCTATAGCAGAAAGGGGCAGAGTTCAGCATAGCTGCTGTAGGTTCTCAGGAAGGCTCAATGGAAGACTGCTACATCAGACCAATTCCGTAACCACTAGGGCTGTGCGAAACACCGTTGTTCCATTTCAACATGTGTTTTGCCATTTCGAAGGGACAGTGTTTCATTTCGATTCATTTCGTCAAAACTGTTTCGCTGTTTTGATGTGTTTCGACTTTTCACCTATAGGCTATAATAGGGAATCATGAAAATGCCTGAAACTTCGTCACTTCTTGCCTGACTTGGATCAATATTGCAGGTATGGTAGCCCCTTCTGAGGGCATGAAGCCTGCCAAATTTCAGGGAGATAGGTGTAGAAGTTTCTGGGAAACTGCACCTCAAACTCTTCAAAGCACAGCTCCTGCCACTTGCTGGCAACAGCAACCTCATGTCATCCGGCATGCAGATCTGGAGGCTTGCACCCCCCAGGAGGAGTCTGGCACAGCCCAGCAGCCCTCCTGGGGATGCGAGCCCCTGGACCTGCACCTCAGATGAGGGGAGGCTGCCCTGTCACCTGGGACCAGGATGCGCTGGGCATGGGGTGCGCGTAGCACTGAATATAATTGCTGCTACTCTCTGTCCTAGGCAGCAGCGGCAGCCTCCCCTCATCTGGTGCAGATCCAGGGCTTGCATCCCTGGGAGGGCTACCAGGCTATGCTAAACTTCTCCCGGGGGTGTGAGCCCCTGGATCTGTGTGCCGGATGAGAAAAGGCTGCTGCTGCCACCGGGGACCGGTACTGAAGCCAAGTATGCCCGGCTTCAAAACGCAAAATGTTTTGAAACTGTCGAAACGTTTCAAGTGCTCTAGTTTCGTTTTGAAGCCGTTTCAAATCCTTTTGTTTTGTTTCAGTTTTGCTGTTTTGAGCTTGAAACAGCTTTGAAACAAAACACCTGGTGAAATTTCACACAGCCCTATTAACCACCTATAATGACAATGTGGAAAAAGAAATACATAAATAAATAAAAATAAGATTCAACTTTACCCTGCCAACATGAGAAAAGTTATACTGTAAGGCATTTAGGTTTCTGGACTTGGCCTTCCCCTAACAAACACCTTGTGCCTGTGAAGTTGACTGATCCAAGCTTGCTAGTGTGCCCAGCCTCCTAAAAGCTCTTTGTCCTAATGAACTGATGACACTTGAATAATCATAGCATTAGGTTGTTACCCTGGTGACTTTACCATGCAGTTCTTATTTGCTCCAAGACCTTGTTTATTCTTGCTTTATCACTGCTTCCCTTCTTCACAAAGACTTTGATTACTCCAGCTGAAGGAGTTAGTTCTACAAGCTTCCTCTGCTCCTTGGGCAGTGTCTATTTAAAAATACCCTTGTACAGCACTGAATTGAAAATAATGTATTTCTGTTTGGAGTGCTGCATGTAAATTAAGCTTATTTTCCTCCCAGGTTGACATTTATCTTGCTTGGTGCAAAAATATTAATGGAGTTAAACAGTAATATTATATTTTATGTAAAATGTGTTTTTAAAGCAGTACCGACATCGATAGGGTTTTTTAAAACAAGCTTTTGTCTTAATACTGTTAAATCCTAAATATGTGCCAAATCATTCTTACTCTTCTATTTAATCTATTTATGTACCTTTTTTTTTAAATGAAGGGTAATGTCAAGATAAAGCACCTAACGCTGAGGGATTGAGGTCCGGGTGACCTACTGAAATTTAATAAATCTCATGTTGATTACACATTGTCATGTGTACCACAAAAAAATCTTGCAACTCTTTGCAGCCTTAACTTCAGCAGTACCTAGTTTTTGATTGTATAAGTGTCTCCCCTAATCTATATGATCAGAAAGCCTTGAAAAACTAAAGGATAAAAAAGAAGGGATGCACTGATGAGAGATTTTTCTTGGGTTGATACCGATGGCCAGTTTTTAAGGAACCATATCAGTTGATATCGAGTCTATTCCGATATGCAGCTAGGCAGCTTGGAGACCAGCTTTGGGCTGGTAAGTCTGGTGTGGGGGAAGGGGTGGGGGAATGGAAGGGGTGTGGTGAGGACACAGATGGAGGCCTCCATGGTGAGAAAAGGAGTGGGACTGGGGCAGGGGCAGGCACTGCCCAGCCAAGGCAGGGTCATCTGGGAGGTGCGGAGGCAGAGGACTGGCTCCTGCTGCTGTATGCACCCTGGGAGGGCAGGAAGGAATGTGCCCCTGGATCTGTATGCAGGGCAAGGGTGGGCTGCCACTAGGGGCTGGAGTTGGGCTGAGCTTGAGGCAGATGGTGGCAGTGCACGGAGGAGGGCTATGGGGGGCTGCAGCCCCCCCAGAATGTGCCATAGCCACCCCATAGCCCCCCTCCCAGCACCACTACCACCTACCCTGAGCACAACCTCAGCCCAGCCCCCCACCAAGAAGAGCCCAGTGTGGCCTCCAGCAGAAGCAGACCACACTCGCCCCACGTGTAGATCTGGGGGCACATGCCCCCCATGCCCTCCCAGGGTGCACACAGCAGCAGGAGCTGCCACCCCTCCCAGCACCCCTGACAAGCCACTTTCAGCTCTATCCCGCTGCCTGCCCCGCCCTACCTGAGCAACGCCTGCCCAAGTCCCATTCCCTCCCTGACTGGGGGGGCTTTGATCTGCCCCCACCATATCCTCTCCCTCCCCCCACCCTTTCCCCACAACTGACATACCAGCCAGATGCTGCTCTCCATGCCACTGGGCTGCGCTCCTGGATACGCGCATGCTGCAGCTGTTCACATGCACAGGGCATTTATCGGCAGCATTGGGCAAAAAAAGACAATTTCCGACGCTGTCAATTTTTCCTATATCAGTGCTGATCTGATATGGGACTGATGCACCTCTATAAAAAAGCTTTTATCTATTTTGCAGGCCTGTGAGACATATTGTAACTGAGCAGATTTAAATTTTGCATTTCACATGTATCCAGTTTATGAAATACTTTAAAAATTAAGAAAAATGGTTACTGTACAGATTGGGAGTTATGACTGCAGCTGATTCCATATGTAGCTTTAGCTTTGCAATAGGTAGTACAGTATATATGAAATATTAAGAAGCTTTGCACTACTACTCGCCCTCCGGGGTTTCTCTGGACTTTTTGAAAGGTTCTTGGCTGGAGTCTTGGCTGTAGGTTTTTCTGGTGTCTTGTCTGCTTTCTACATAAGATACTAACCAATTATCTGTCAGGAATGACGGGTGGGGGGAGAACATGCAGGGATGAAGCCCCTGGCCCCACTCACCCTTTACCACCTCCAGGCTGCTTGGGGTCTGAACCCTCTTCCCCCCTTCCCCGCCGCAGCAGGGGGGAGGGGAGGAGTGGGCTTGGGCCCAGTGTGGGGGAGAACTGGGCCTGAGGGTGAGGAGAAGCTGGGCTGCCATGGCAGGGGGAGCAGCAGGTCCAGGCTAACCTGGTGGTGGCTGGGGAATAGGAGGGGCGGGCTCAGAGCTGATGTGGAGGGGAGGGGGAAGAATGGGCCCAGGCCCAAAGCAGCCTGCAGGTAAAGGGCGAGTGGGCCCAGACCAAAGCTGGCCTCACTCCCCCCCGCTCCATCGTTGCCACCTGCAAGGAGCAGTGCAGGAGGCTAGGTCTGGCCCCCCCGCTCCATTCACTCCATTGCCCCTGCCTCCAGGGAGCGGGGTGGGGGGTTGAAGCCTGCTGCACTGGCCTTGCCCTCCCCCTGTCCCCTGTGTCCCTGTCATCAAGGAGGTGCTCCACTGCCACCAGCTTGTGTTTGAACGCTTGTTCACACTCTGATTGGCTGTTTGTCAGCTAGTCAGAGCCCGAATAAAGTGTTGCAAGCAGATTCAGGCTTTTATAATATTAGAATGTAGAGAACCTAAGGTTTTGTAAATTCAAGCTTATTTCATCATGCTGTGAAAGGACAGCACAAAGCAGTGTATGCAATGGAGCGAGTGTAAGAGACCCTGACTGAAAATGTAGTCACTGTCAAATCTTGAACCTTTCCCTAGATATTTTTTTTTTTCAGTACAATAGTTTAATTTTCAAATTTAAGAAGAGTTTTCCATGTATGCAGGGGTGAATTAATACAATCCAGGGAAGACAACTATATAGAAGAAACTTGAGACCCTCACTCTACACAAGTTACTTTTGAATACACAAAGTAACCAAACTGAAATAAAGAAGTAGTTCACCAATCTGTTACCTGTACCCATTGCTTGTGGTATTCCAACAGAAATGCATTTGTATAGCAAATTGTCTCTCTGAAGCCTAGTAATGATAACTGAGCTCGTCTGGGGACTCTAAACTTTGCCATTGAAGGGAAAGCTATTTAGCTTCTTTCATCAGTGACTTGGGTAGTTCATTTCTGTTTTTAGTGGTAGTTGATTTTCTTTGAAATACTTCACTGAACCTTTTCCAAAACTTTCTGGTAAACCATGATTATATGAAATAGTTTTAAAAACTTACGATTTTCATACATTTTTGCTGGCTGCTGTGTCCAGAGGTCATCAATGCACATGAAATCAAGCCTGAAAAATGAACAATGCTTTTTTTTCCCCAAGCGCTCCGTAGGTTTAGAGAGAGAAACCTGCACTGCAGCTGGAAACCGAAAGCTTTTGTCTCGCTCAAAATTGACATTTTATTCTTGTATATTCTCAGTGTCTTCACTGTACTGTAAGTCTAAGAAACTTTCATATTGTGACAATTGAACCAATAACTCTTTGAGCCTCTGGTCCCGCACAATCCCGGGCAGCTAACAAACGTCACTGTTTTGCTATAATTTAAAAAACTTCTTGAAATTTGCATTACTCCATAGTCTCGATTTGAAAAAGTGTAAAGGTTAGACTTTTCTGCCATTCCTCTGCATATCACTGTAGACATACTGCTACAAAGGTGAAGTCTATGAATTTGTAGGCTTCATTCCTTATCCCAACACTAACTACAGGATGTCAACAAAATGAAAATTACCTACAACATGAAGATGGGCTTCTTTGCCCTCTTATGAATGCTTTACACTACAGGGAAAGCTGTCCCTACTTTTGTATGTGCATAATTAGAGTGCATAAGTGTAGTAATATGTAAGAGGACTGGGTTTATTATTCCCCTTGGATAATGTTTGAAATCATTTACCTGTTTTATTTTATATGTAGATAAAATGTTTCCCCAGATTTGCTCTGTATTACTGTGTATGCTGCTGTACTATATATTGACAGCATTTTTTTTCCTAATCTCATTTTCTTTTCTTTTTTCTTTGTGGCTCCCCATTTCTATAGCTTTTCTTACTCATAGGGTAGGAACAGACATTACACACACGGGTTTAAGTGATCAGAAACTGGTTTAAACATGTAACAACAGATGCTCAGTGAACATAAACTAGTTTGAAAATGGCTGAAACCAGTTTGAGATAAACCTGGTTGAATGTAGTATCAGACTTAACTGATTTGGGTCTAACAGGTTTATGCGACGTCTGTCCCACACCCCTTCCTGGTTTAACTTAAACCACAGTCCCCCAGCATCCCAGATGCTTTGCAGCCCTGGACTGTACTGTCTGCTTCAGAGCAGGGCTGTCCTTGCCCCTCTGCTCCCTAGTTGGAGCTCTGGCAGAGACTGCAGGTACAGCATTGTCTGCCTGGCTTTCCCTTGCCCCACCCTCACCCCCCGCCACTCCCTGCTCAAGCAGACATACCGCCGTCCCCTCTCCCATGGACCATAGCCAACATGTGGTATGCTGGCTAATGCTGAGAGGTATTTGTGTAAGACAGACAGGACATTTTCCACTTAAGGTTTTTGGAGCTAATCAACAGGTCACCTGGCAATGTCCCTCAATTCCTTCTTTGGAAAAAGTTGTTTGAGAGCTTGAACTAATGAGAGAGGTTTTTGTTTTCTTGATGGGGTGCTAAACACTATGTTATCAACTCCCTACTGGCACCCTCGGTGGTCAGGAGCAGTGAGGGGAAGGGGAACCCCTCCCTAATCAGAGCCTCCTACTGGGGCCTGCCCCCCCACCCACCCCCCCCCCTCAGCTCAGTACTGTGAAAGGGCAGGGAGGGCTGCATTAGTACCCCCCAGCTTCTAGCCTGAGCCCCTGTAGGCATGTGCCTGCATTTTCTCTGTCCAGAGGGAATATCTGTATACTTGCAAACTGGTTCAGCCTAGGCAGGTTAGACTAACCTGCAAAGATTGAATCAATTCAGGCTCATGTTTTTTTAATGTCTGTCCTTAGCCATAGTGCCTTGAACAGCAATGCATTTAAACACGAACTATGCTTTTATCAAAATAATACAGCTGAAGGTGGTCTCAGCCTACACAATAGGGCACATACATGAGGAATATGAGTGCTTCCTGTATCTTCTGCTTTTCATTTTAAACTATACTAGAAGAAGGCTTTGTGTTCCAGTCCTAATAAACTGTCCTGAACAGCTACTTTACCAGTTGGATTGCTTAATTATGATACAATGGGTTCACTAGATGGTTAAGTAATGCAATTTTGAGGGTGTAAACAAAGCAAAAAGGAATTGGTTTTGAACTGTGAATAAGCAAGCTTTTTAAACAAAGACAAAATGAAAACAACAGCACTATAGTAGCCTAAGGCTTCAAAGATCTTATTACACTGGCATGTTTTCTCAGTATTAAGAATGATTTCCTAAATCAAAAATACTGATTGTGAATTATAGACAGTGAATGTAAAATAAACATTTGGAGAGATTTCTTTATTTTACTTAGCACTAAGTTCTTAAAGGAGTGGAGGGCCTTATTTCTTGTCAAGTATTGTGACATGGGAATTTAAAATGGGTAAACCTTGATATCTCTGCAACTTATTTTTTTTTGGTGTCAAACTGTAAATCAAAATTAGTACCGCTCAGTAGACATAGTGATTGTTATTTTGTGTCAAGAAGAGCACATGACTATACCTCAGTAGGGTGGGACTTCATTTGACTGTCTCTCCCTGCTGCCTTTGCACCTACTACGATTGCATTGGAACATCAATAGTAACCCACTTACCGTGGGTTACTGTGACTTTCAGGTTTGGGTGGATACATGGATTAGATGAGTCTGCTACAGTTTTAGCTCAGCCAGAGAGAGACTCTTGGTTTCAGAATCAGAAGTTGTCTTTTCAATCTTCACAGTCAGACATGCACTGGGTGCCACATTACCCATCTTGTATAAGGTGATTTGCAGTGTCACCTGAAGCATAAACATAACCCTTTGGTTTTTAACATGTTGGAGCATGCGGGGGTAGTTGGTGAAAGTAAAATTCTGGGAGCAAGTAGCTACTGAAAGGATATCATCTAGTCCCCCAAATCTTTCTTTTCCTAGCCTATCATATTTTTTGATGAATACTTTGCCTCAGCCTTCAGTAAGGGCAAGGATATAGATGAGGATAAGTGACAGGGCACCTGTTGGGAATGAGGATGCGGCAGAAGTGAGGTAAAAATAAAACTTTTAAATGTTATGAAATTGGAGTAGGGGCAGAACTGTCATTCCAGCATACTGAAAGAACTAGTGCATGAAATAGCTACTTCATGGGGAAAAAAAGACCCAGGAGGCTACCAGCCATATAATTTTGCCTCAGTAGTCTGCAGTATCCTAGAAAAGATATTGAAGGGCAGAATAATCAAGGCTGTAGAGGTCTGCAGAATAGGGAGGAATACAATATAAAGTGATTTTATCCAAAGATGACCATGGCAGATCAAACTTGTATGCTCCTGGGCAGAATAACTGACCACTTAGATAACAGGTAGTACAGTAGACCTAATTTATCTGGACTTAAGCAAAGTGTTTTATACTGTGCCTCAAAGAAAATGATTAGCTAAGCTAATTCTGTAATTATAAATAGTATAAGGAGAAGGCTGAAAGAGATTACACTGGGTTCAAGAATTGTTTCCTGATTGGAGAAAGGTTACTAGTGGTGTCTTGTAAGTCATGGTGTTTCATAGTGAGGGGTGGGGAGCATCTTGGGTACTCTAGTGCTGCCAGAGGTACAAAGAAACATCTCAGGTGCTTGGAGAAAGCGGGGACAGGGCAGTATCTTTGTTCACATGCTCTGGATACAAACAATTACCAGATGTGGAGTCCACCAGAATTTTTCTCTGGTTTAAGACCGTCAAGTATTGTTGGGGAGGTTTTCCTGCCTGTGTGATGTGGAATACAGTCCAGTTCGTAGAATCGTGTGAATAGATTTTATTTAACAAATCTCCTGCCACTATCGTAACCAAGCTATTGGTTTTCCCACCTCTAGCCATGGCCAGTGTTCAGTGCCTCAGAAGGTGTGTAAAAAAAAAAAAACAAAAAAAAAAACACCACACCCTCCAGAAACCACAAATCCACATCTAGGGAGAGATTCATTCTAGGCCCCTACAAGCAACCAGCAGGAGGTCTGAAGCAGGGGAATGCTAGATACCTTCCTCAGCTATAAACAACTCACATGGTGATCAAATTTTGTTTTAGTTCCATAGGAATACCAAACACTTCAAGCTTCATAGCAAATCCCTTGATTTTATTTATGTATTTATTTAATAACCACTCAAAGAACATCTCTATCCTATCATGCTGACTCTTCTGTAAACTTACCAAGTTCCATCTTGAACCAATTCAGGTTAGTTTGTTCAGAAAATCATTCCAGAACATCCAGGCCTTTGCCTTCATGACAAGAAGCAGAGAAACTAACCCACAAGGCAGTTTGCAAAGAACCTTCTTGTTGCCAGAAGAAAGAACAGGTGCTACAGTAAAATTTACTGTAAGTGAAATTTGTTGTGCTTTTTTTTTTTTTTAAAACTAATTCAGCTAAAATAATCGAAAGCAATGGGGGCCAACCATTTTGGCACTCCAGTTCAATTCCCCTGCTCAATGTACTCTGCTTTCTGGTGTCTGTGATGCGATGCTACACATTTTTCATTTTGTCCTCATCCTTCCCTCCTTCCCCCACTCTTCACCTTAATTCTAAGCTTTAATGCAGATTTTTCTGAAAGGTGAAAAAAGATATTTTTCGTATCTTCCTTACTGTGCTTACTTACGAGGATGTCTGTGATTACTGGCTTTGTTATACCTACTGTGGCATAGTCGAGCATTTGTAAATGGGAAACCTAACATTAGATGGTCCATCTTTCTATAACTAAGACCAGGTCTATACTTAGTGCTTTCTGTGTCCTACTATGAATGTAAATGTAATGGCAAAGCTTCCCCTTGTGCCAGCATTTAAAACCATCTCCTGCGGGTAAAAAAAGTATAAATTGTCAGTCAGAGATCACACTTCTTTGTTAACAAAGGTCTGGCCTTAAAAACCTGCTTCCAAACAAACAGTAGTAGCAGAAACTTAATAGTCTGCGTTCCCTTTGTAATTGAGTACATCTAACACAGCTGGAACTGAAGTGCTCTCATACACACATGCTTTAGTTTTCTTTTAATACATTCATGAATTAGAACTGTTAATTTGTTAAGCGTTGTTTTGAAATGATTCAAGGATCCTTTCCAACGTAGTTCAGTGCAAGTCTACAAATTGCCATTAATTATCTTCATTACTGCATATACTGTTGTTAGTCTAAGCCTGTTTTTGTGTGTTAATACATCTATCCCCACTCTTACTTCAGGTCTTGTCTTAAGTCCTGTGCTAGGATACTGCTTACTTTTTGCATCATTTTTTCTTGGCCTGTTGTATAACCTAATATCCAGTTTACATTTTAAGTGAACAAGCTCTTCCTAAGCATTGCAAGTTAGGTTGAGATTTGAGCATCATTAAGGGTCACTGAGATTTAGAACATGAACAGTTACAAAGGAAATGGTCATAACTTGACTTCACTGGACACAGGTAGAAAATCCATATGGCAAAAGGCGGAGCGTACGTATCTGACCAAAGTCAAGTTGATAGACTCCCCCCTTAGAAAATGTTTTTTGGAGGGAGGAAGGAATAAAGAGCATTTGTAAAGATTAGCATTGACTAGTGAGTTTAGAGCAGGGCTTCCCAAACATTTCTTCAGCATGACCCCTTTTCTTCAGCCCCTCATGGCCCCTCAGTCCCGCCTTGCATCCCTTCCCCCCGGTGTCCCTCACTCCCAACTCGTAGTCCTCCACCCCTCCAGGTGCCCCAGAACCAGGGCCCACAGCCCCCTGCCTCCCTCCCAGCAGTGCCCGAGCACTGGCTGCCACCCGTGGGAGGCAGTGACTGTTGCAGCCTGAGTGAAGCATGAAACCTGGCTCCCGCACCCTCCCCAGTCCTCTTCCTCACAGGCAGCATAGCCAGAGTTGAGCCTGTGGAATAGGAAGGAGGAGAGGAGGATGTGAGCTGCCCACTATAAGCTTGGGGCTCCCCACCCTGCTGCCTTCCCCCTGGGGGCTCCACGGCCCGGCAAGAGAGCCAACCGGTATGGGAGGGAGCACCACGCCACCAAACTAAGCCACCCCCTAACTTCCAGGGCCCGACAGCAGCAGAGGCACAACTCCATGCTGCTGCTGCCATGCCTCACCTTGGCAGCTGTGGCAGCATGGAGCTCCCTCCTGTGCTGGGTCCCACCCACTGGTCTGCAGAGGCAGCTCCTGCCTGGAGCTGGTCCAGTCTGGGTGCAGCCTCACGCCCCACTGTTCCCCCAGATCCCTGTTTATCGCAACCCCATCTGCTGATCTTGTGACCCACAGTTTGCGAACCACTGGCATAGAGACTGCAGTTCAGTCACAGTGGAGATTACCCAGTGGACAACTTGGACATTAGAGATGTACAAACTTTTATAGTAATTTTGTATTTTGCCTGGAAATTCATCACTTTTTTTGAGCTGATGCATTTTCATGATACGAGTGTTTGCCCTCTTTACTTCAGTCTTTCCTAGATTTTCAAATATTCCCTTCATCATCTTGAATTAACACTATACCCTTAATTCAGGATAGTAATGCATATAGATTGATCTCATTAATGGCTTTGCATTGTTTTTAGAAATGGTTTGGATGCAAAATAACAACAATCAAGAGCATCAGTTTTCAAAAAGGTTGAAAATGCCTGCCCCAAGATAACCAGAATTTTTAGATACCTGGCACCCCCTTTACCCCACTCATGCTGGTTAACAGAACTTTTACTTTATCTAGAAGAAAAAATGTATTAAAATGTGACTGAGCCCAAGACTAATATGAAAAACAGCTTAACTGGTTATCACATTTTACTGAGCGCCTTTTTCTATCTTAAGCACTGTACAAACATATTTGAAGGATAAACTAATAAAGATATGTAGATCATGATTGAAAAACAAAATGAAACATTACCACAAAAACATTGTTCAAATATATCAGTGAAATTCTATTTTAATCCACTTGTTAATTAGGTTAGCTCTTAATTCAAATGGAATCCTACATTTATTTTTTCTTATTGTGAAGCATCCATATTAATGTTGACAAAGACATAATCAATAAATGAAGTGTGCTACATGCCGTCTCATTTGTAGGATTAGCTGACATTGGTAGCATTTTAATGTGTTTTCTTCTCTAAAAAGCATTAGTTTTTCAATTTAGCAACAATTTTACTGGAGGTTTCCTTTTAATTTTTCTATAGTTTTCTAATTTAATTCTGCAGTATTGTCACTTTTTGCCTATTTTAGTAGGGTTATTAAAATATAAATTTATGCTATCTAAAACTTTAGAAGTAGCAGAAATTTCTTATGCACGCTTTCAAAGGTCTCAGTCTTTCATTAGCTGAATTGTAATTCATGGTCTTTCTGTGTTCCTGTTCATATACTGCATAGTTTTAATAGGGATGGGCCTGATCTATGAAGAAGAGATCCAAATCTAAATTTCCCCAAAATATAAGCAAATTTGGACCTACTTTCCAGTTCAGGCTCATGTAATGGCAAATCCAAAAAGGGGAGCCCAAGTACCGTGTTCACTATGGGCATTTTATAGACTTGCTCCTTGAATGAGCTTTAATTTAAAGCACCCCACCCCCATTTTGCAGTGTGAGGACACCGATACACATGACACTAGTGTCTGCTGGAGTGCAATAGTTACCATGCTCCAGCAGACTCGATTAATCAAGACTGCTCGGACGTACTGTAATTACAGCATGTTGAAGCAGCCTCTCTGCATGTGTATAGGAGCCCTATGAGGCTTTTAACTTTTATCCAGGTTCTGTTTGTAGTGCATTCAGTTGCTCTCACTTCCCACTTCAGTGAGGGAGCTATTTAAGACCTTTTGCAAGCAATGGATGTTACTTATCAAATACTTACATATTCATAAAAGTTGTTATGACTGGTAAAGAACCTTCAGGACTTTTTTTCAGAAGGTGACCCTACACTTGGAATAATATGAAGGAAACAGGAGAAAAAACTTGCATACCAAAATCATCTTTTGAACATAATCCAGGCTTTGATTCTTTCCATTTCTGTAAACTTTTTCTGTCAGATATGAGAGAAACTCCTGTATTAGTGCTATTTTTTTCCATACTTGTGGTTGAGTCGTCCAGACTTACAAAACCAGTTAATGAAGAACATGCTACTGTTTGTATAAATTCTTTGTCTGAATGTATTTTTCTTTCTTTTTCTTTCTTTCTTGTAATACTACTTGTGTGAGTTATCCTGAATGTTACTTATGGGCTTTTGCAAGGTTAACTATGGACTTCTAAATATATGTAGATCAATTTAATGTGTATAGCACACTGATACATATAAAGAATTAAGATTACATTGTGTTCCATTCCATTTTGAAAAGCTTTTCTTGTGTTTTGGGGGAGGACTAAACAAGTTAGTGCCACACTTAGTTTGCTTGAAAGGTTGCTCTGATAATACAGTGATTGGGAACCATTAAAAATCTAAGCAGGATGCCTCCAGTACTTTTGATCAGACTTCACGCTGGGCTGAACTGCAACTCCATGACAGCTGGGAGCAGACCGTATCTTTCTTTTGAGTTTGAGCGTAAGACTGCTCTGCAGGAAGAAGTCTGCCAAATTCTCTGCTTGGAACTGTGTGAGCAGCAGTGATTGCTCATGGAGCAAAGCCTCTACAGGATTTTAAACAGGTGCTTTAATTAAATCAAATGTAATTAAATTAGTTTCAAGGTATTTTCCCTTCCTAAAAACTCGTAATCTTCAAGAAGTCTTTTGATCTGCCTGATGAAAGCTGGGACATCGCATCTTTTTCCTGTCTTTTATTACTAATAGTAGACTAAGTGGCCATCCACAATGAAATAGTTTCCAGTGGGTACATGGACAAATCCACACTGCAATATGTGAGCAAGTTGCATGGTAATTCCCTCTAGCTTTGAAGCCAAGCCACAACTGGCGACATGGAACTGATGATACATCTGGGGTCTTTTTCATAGACATTTGGGCTGGAAGGGACCCTGGAAGATCATCGAGTTCAGCCCCCTGCCCCAGGGATAGGAAATCAGCAGGGATCATAGGATCTCAGAAAGATAAGCATCCAAATGTGTCTTGAAGGCGTTCAAAGTGGGTGCTTCAACCACCTTTGGTGGCAGTCTATTCCAAACCTTGGGGTCTGGGACAGTAAAGAAGTTCTTTCTTATGTCCAGCCTGAATCGGTTGCAGCGGAGTTTGTGCCCGTTTGATCTTGTCATCCCTTGGGGTGCTCTGGTGAACAGACGTTCCCCCAGATCCTGATGAGCACCCCTGATTAAACTTATAGGTGGCCACCAGATTACCCCCGAGCCTGCACTTTTCTAGGCTGACAAGTACCATGGCTCTCAGCCTGTCATCATAAGGTTTGTTTTCCTGACCTCTGATCATGCGCGTGGTTCTCCTCTGGACTCTGTCAAGCCTCTCCACCTCCGTTTTGAATTATGGAGCCCAAAACTGGACACAGTACTCCAGCTGCAGCCTCACCAAGGCCAAGTACAAGGGGAGAATGACATCCCGGGATTTGCTTGAGAAGCATCTATGGATGCAAGCCAGCGTTTTGCTTGCTTTTCTAGCCACAGCATCATATTGAAGGCTTGTGTTCATCTTGTGGTCAGTCGTGACCCCTAAGCCCCTTTCATCTGTAGCGCTAACCGGCGTAGCACTGCCAAGCCTATAAGCATGCTGCAAGTTTTTCCTCCCAAGGTGGAGAACCTTGCATTTTTTGGTGTTAAACACCATCAGGTTCTCGTCTGCCTGTTTCATGAGCCTGTCAAGATCTGCCTGGATCACCCTCCTGTCCTCAGGTGTGGATGCTTTACCCCAGAGTTTGGTGTCATTGGCAAACTTGGCCAGCCCGCTTCTAACATCAATGTCCCCATCATTGATGAAGATGTTAAACAGTATAAGCCCTAGGACAGACCCTTGGGGGACACCACTGGTGATATGTACCAAGACAGTTGGCTTCTGCTGACCACTGCCCTCTGGGTCCTGCCACAGAGCCAATTCCCCAGCCAGCGGATCGTGGTGAGGTCAAGGCCACAGTTGGCCAGTTTTGCTAAAAGGTGATCATGGGATACCAGATCAAAGGCTTTTTTGAAGTCAAGATGTACGACATCAATCTCTTCCCTCTTGTCCAGGTGATAGGTCACCTGGTTGTAAAAGGAAATGAAATTGTTCAAGCAAGACCTACCCACAACGAACCCATGCTGGGCATCCCTCAGGATATTGCTGTCAGCTAGTCTGTTAAGAATGGCCTCTTTGATCTTTTCCAAGACTTTCCCCAGGATAGCGGTCAGGCTGATGGGCCTGTAGTTTGCCAGATCTACTTTCTTCCCTTTCTTGAAGATGGGTACCACATGTACCAGAAGATTGGAAGAAGACCATTCACCAGAGCACCAGGAGTTCTCAAAAATCCGTGCCAGGGGCTGAGCTATGATGCTTGCCAGCTCCTTGAGCACCCTTGGGTGTAAACCTCAGGGCCGGCTGACTTGAAGGTGTCCGGCCTGTCAAGGTGTTCCTTAACGAGGTCAGCTTCGATGGAAGGTAAAGAATCTCCCTCACCTGGGCCTCCCTGACCCACAGTGGGCAGGGGATTGGTGAAAAACTGACACAAGGTACCCATTAAGCAAGTTTGCTTTTTCATGGGCATAGGTTGTCAGTTGTCCCATCTGGTTTAGCAAGGGTCCAATGTTACCCTTGCTTTTCCTCCTGCTCCCCACATATCTAAAAAAGGACTTTTTGTTGTCCGTGATATTTGTAGCTAGCTGGAGTTCCAGCACAGCCTAGGCTTTCCAAGTTTGCTCTCTGCAGGTCTGGACCAGAGCAGAGTATTCCTCCTTGGTGGTGGTTCCAGTCCTCCATCCTTTGTAGCTCTTCCTTTTAAGATGCAGGAGTTCCACCAGTTCCCTGGAGAGCCAAGGGGGCTGCTGTGCCCTTTTGCTGCCTTTCCTCCAAGATGGGATGGACTTAGCTTGCGCATCCAGGATTGCTTCCTTGAGGAGCAACTGCTCATCCTGATCTCCCCTCCCCTTTGGTTTGTGGCCCTTTAGGGCCTCACTGACAAGTCTCCTTAGCATGTCAAAGTCAGCTTTCCTGAAGTCAAGGACTTCAGTATTACTGACTGACTTGCCAGCTTTATGGCAGATGGTGAAGGTGATCAGCTTGTGGTCACTGTCACCCGGCTTCCCTTCGATGGTTAGGTCACTAATTAGGTCATCCCTGGTTCCCAATACGAGGTCGAGCAGCATTTTACCTCTCGTCTGCCTGTAAACTCCCTGCATCAGGTAGAGGTTATCTATGCATGAGAGAGAGGTTTGCAACCGCTTGGATTTGGCTGAGCGCTCCTCCCATGAGATGTCTGAGTAGTTAGTCTCCCATGACAATCCTACACTGGGAGCACGTGGCCTCAGCTAATTCCCTGGCAAACTCCTGGTCAAGGTCTTGACCCTGGGTAGGGGGTCTGTAGTAGACTTCCACCATAGTATCCCCTGTGCCATGTTCCCCACAGATTTTAACCCAGTGGGTCTTTCTTCAAGCGTTTGCGGATCTTTCCTAGGTATTATGTAACCTGTATATATCTGCTGTTCGCAAAACGTGGGGAAAGTCTTACTGGAGCCTCCAGAATCTCAGAAGACAACTGTTTCCCTATAGCAACCAGGATGAAGAAATTCCTGCCCCACTAGCATGTGGGCAAAGTCCATATAAAACAGCTGATATCTTCTCTCTCAAAATCTTTGATCTACAAAATATCAGTTGCCTTGAAATGGCTAATTTCTGTGATCTTTCTGACATGAGCAAGTCTTTTGTCTCCAAGGACACCAACTTTACTTTTCATTCTGTGTGGCCAGTTCCCACTCACCCTGTATCCAAGAGCAGGGACCACAAAAATATAAAATTCAGTGCTAGAATGGACCTTCTGGACCTGCTGTCGTAGGCACAATATCATAATCCCCTTGGTAATCCTTCTTATGCTCTATATCAGAACAAGAAAGGCTGTTTTTTCTTGCCCCAGTACTTCTACTAAAAGGCTGTTCCAGAACCTTACAACTCTTATTCAAAACCCTCTTACTTCCAAACTAAACTTATTATGGCAAATTTGTAATGACTTACTTATTGTCCTTGAGCTTAAATAGCAATTTTTCCACCTGTTGTTTATCCCATTTATGTATTTATAGACAATTATATCCGTCTTCACCCTTCATTTAGCTAAACAAAGTCAAACCTTTTGTCTCCTGTAGTAATATTAGCTCTCCAGTTCTCTGATCTTCTTAGTAGCCCTCGCCTGAGCCAGTTGCTGATTGAATTCAGAAGCCTAGAATATTTTTGAAACGAGACTAAGGAGTTTGCAATTGCTAGGTTCACTTCTTCCACAACTTTTCAAATGTAAATACTACATTTGCCATCTCCAGTCATTAGGTAGCTCCACCTGCTTGACTGACTAGTTAAATATTGATGGAATTTCATGTGCTAGTTTTTTTTTTTTCAAAATTCTGGGCAGAGATTATGCATCTCCCTCGACTGGCATGCATTGAATTCCTTGAGTTTTGCATCCATCTCTGTTTTGGCACTTTCCATGTCCAGTCCCTTGTTTGGACGATAAACCAGGGCGCTCTGCCCAGTCTTCCATATGCCACATAGAGGTCAGTGCCATTTGTCACACAAGTGCCACAAGTTAGCCAGCCCGACCTATATTTTTCTCTCTTCCCTGCACAGTCCCTTGTGTCTCATCCACGGCTGGTATTCTACTATGGTTCCTATTATCTATCTAATATCTCATATCAGCAATTCAGATTCCTCCATTTTGTTGCCCATATTCCTTGCATTAGTGTACAAATATTTCCGTTATTTATCTTTGATCACAGCCAGTATCCTCATATTATGGATAGTTCTTTCATTAACTGCTGTCTTCCTCAGTTACTCTCCTTTAATTTTAGCATAAGATGAAGAAGATGAAGTGATTCAGATCCCCAACTTTTGGGTGATTAACTTTCTTCCTGTTCCCTTTTCTAGCCTTCAAGGGTAGCCATACATTGGCTGCTATTTTCTACATGCTGTGTTTATGCCTGAGAACTTCCTTTTCTGTGACCTAGGTCTTTTTCTACTCCAGTGTTCAACCCCCACCCCCTTTAATGCAGTATTCTTCCTCACAAGATTTCTTCTCATTTCTCTGAGGAGGGATGTAGATTAGTAAATGGTATAGTATTTGCTTGACCAGAGTTTGTGTAAGAGAACAAGTAGTAAAGGAGATGAGCAAGTCTGATTGAGAATAATTTTAGGAAGTTTCAGAACAACAGATTCCAGGAATAGGCTAAAGATTATTCTGAATAATTCAGTGTTTTTATACCAATCACCTTATTTACTCAAAGATGATATGAAGTTGTGTCCTCCCCACCCCCATTCAGCATGAGAATAAAAAATATTTGGTCTTAGAATAGAGTATGGCCCAGGCAAGGAACTGCTGCAGCTCCAGACAGGCCTGAGCTACTCATGTGGCACATGGTGGGTGCATAGGAGAGTGTGGGGAAGGCACATGTGGGGGTGGGGAGCAAAGAGGGAAGAGTGGCAGAGGGATTACAGGGGAGGGGGTGCACAGAGGGAGGGGGTGCAGGGAAGGAACGTGTGGAGTGAGGAACATAGTACAAGGAGGAGCGCAGGGGAAAGGGTGTGCAGTGAGGGAAGAACATGGTAGGGGTGTGCAGTGCAGGGAGTTTTCTGGGGAAGGGGAGCAGAGGAAAGGGACATGGGGAAAGAGATCATGGGGGAACACAGGGAAGGGGGACACAGTGTGGGAGTAGCACAGACAAAGAGACACAAAGCACAGAGGAAGGGGAGCATGGGGAGGGTGTGCCCAGTGCAGGGGGGAAGCCTGGGAAGGAGCACATGGTGCTGGGGGAAGCTTGGGGAAGGAGCACATGGTACAGAGGGTGCACAGAAAAGGCTGGTGCATGATGCAGGGGGTGTTTGGGAAGGGGGAACATGATGCAAGGGGGAGCATGGAGAAGGGGCGCACAGTGTGGGGAGTACAGCAAAAGGACTTGGAGCAAACAGGGTACAGGGATGGGGCTCACAGTGCAGGGGGAGCACAGGGAAAGGGACCCAGCGCAGGAGGAGCATAGGGAAGAGGTGCATGAAGTGGCAGGAGAGCTGCTGTGACACCAACCCTGACTGGGACTGGAGGCTGTAGCCAGAGCCACTGGTACTGCCTGGCCCAGCCAGGTGCTCCATGTCTTCAACAGAAACAAGGCAAGAGCAGCTGCAAAGGTGAGTGGGAAGGCACTCTGGGCAGCATGAGGTAGGCATGAGCGGGGCAGCACCAAGGGGGGACAAGAGGCATGGGATAGGCTACTTCCCTGCCCCATTGTTGTTTTCCCTACCACTATCGTCCATGTGGCAGTGGGAGGATGAATTTAAGATGGCCGTCCAATAATTAAATATGGGAAATTAAAACATGTATAATGTTTCATGTGTGCAATTAATGGTTTGGGGGTCTTGGTAAATTCAGAGTCATATTAGATTTGAGTAAATATGATAGCTTTGGTTTATATGGCTTAAATAGAGGATGAAGAGACGCATGAATATTTAGAACAGTGGTAGAATATCCTTAGGAACATTTTAAATATCTCTGGCTTATTTATTAATCTTTCCGATCTTGAGCGAGGCAAGAGAGTATAAAAATCTAAGCTAAGCTTATAATCTTTGCTCTTCAGCCTTGAGCTACAGATCTTGCTGAACAGCCCATCTGCAGATGACCCAAGATAAGCACTCTTTTAAAATGTAGTATGAAACCTTTAAGTCCTTTTTCTTAACAGACTAGCTACCTGTTAGAGACTTTTAAAAACTTTAGGACTTAAAGATAATTAATTTTAAATTATTTTAAAATATTATTAAGGCTGATATTTCTTTGGATGAACACACATTTTACAAAGGTTAATCATTTGCTTGATATGCCTTACCTGTATTGTTTGGTCATGTATGTCTCCTCTTTAATTCATTATTAAATTTGCTACAGAAATTTATCTACCTTTTAATTGTGGTGGGACTGGCTCTTTCTTGGTTCCCAAACTACCTCAGGGGTTGGTCCAGGGTCTGATGATGTTTTTGTTCATAAACTCAAGTGAGAGCACAAGGTCTTTTTTTTTCAGTTCTCATGAGAGTGTCTCATTTTACAACCATGGGATGGGAGAAAACTTGTTCTGAGGATTTCTTCCAGGGTGTTGATCCTAAGCCTAGGCTTAGAGCAGTCATCTCTAGTCCACTCCCAGTTGCAGAATAGAATTACTGTGAAAGGCGGTTGAATAAAAAGCTATTAAGTTAGACAGAATTTTCACTATTTCTGGGCAGAGAAATAAGTAGACTCCAACAAATGAGTTGTGGAATGCAGAGAAATTTCATTTGAAATGTAAACTGAAAATATGTAGGAGGAAAAGATGGAATACTCTCCAAGTATTGGAGATGTTTTTGCCTTGCATTAAATTGCATTGTTTGAACTACAAAATTTCATAGTGGGTATTGTTCTGACCCCCGATCCCTCCTTGAGCTGTTCAGTATGCTTTGGCAGGTTTTTCAAAAAGAAAAGAACAAATGGTAACTGCTGGCACCAGGGTAACCATTTAAGTTGGTTTACCTGGATTAGGGATAAACTGCTTGATTCCTACTATGAAGGAATGGGGTAAAGTAACACTTTCTGTTGGAGGGAGTCTTAAAATTAAATGTAAAAATTTTAAAGCAACACAATTAAGCAGAGGTGCCAACTTTTATTTTTGCCAGGGGGGCGGCAGGGAAGGAGCTAGGTTGATGGTTATGTGGAAAGTTTTACTCATGTTAGGGGACAGCCCTCTTTCTGAGGGGGATTAGGGCCCTCAGGCCCCCATGTGCTTGGCACCTCTGCGGTAATTAAGAATGTAGTGTTATACATGCTAGTCACTGAGTGCCAAGCTTAAGGATGTATGCACTACTTCATTCACATTTTTCAAATTCATTACCTAATGACACTACTGCATGCTATTTTTCAAATGCAATAGATGCACTGTGGAGCAAATATGTTGCTGCAGTCTATGCATACATCTGAGACAAACTTACAGAAACAAAGCCATTCAGAGATAAGCTATTTTATCGTACCCTTTGTTCTACCTAGTTTTCATCCTATTACTGTAACTGTAGTATGCCCAAGTATATGTTGCAAGTTTAACTCTGTACCTTTAACCTGCACTTTTTCCCTGTGTCTTGATTAAACTGCACCCCTTACAACACTGCTGGGCTAGAAGAATGTATTTTGAAGTAGTAGTGTTCTTGTGTTGGGAGGGAAAAGTTGGGGAAACAAGATGATGAAAGGTTGATATGCCAAGGCTGCATATTCATTTTCTAGGTTTTTTAAGTAGAAGTAGAACCCAAATTGTGTGTGCCTCATTCTCTGCTCTAGTGGAGGGCCACAGAGATGGGAGTGTGCAGTTGGCTTGGAGCAGACAGAGAGATATAGATTGTGGTTGTATTTAAGATGAGTGCCAATGCTCACTCACCCACACAAGGGCATCACATTACAGAAAGTTAGGTAAAAGGTAGGGATATCTTTGATAAGAGAAGGCTTTGTTTGCCAGTTGTTGACAAATAAAATCTGTGTTGCAGCATAAAATAAAAAATAAATGCAACTCCTGGCAAATATCCTTGCTGCACAGACATTTTTATTTAACAAAGATTTTATTTGTTGGTAACTGCTAGTATTTAAATTTTCACTTGTGATGAGTAATAGTTCTATATGAACCTAAATACCTTTTTTTAAAAAAAAAATCACCATGTACCCACATTCACCTGTGTACAGTTTGCTGTAACCAAATTTTTTAGAGGTATTCATCATTCAATGATGAATAGTTAGGTTGCCAAGAATAAACTTGAACCACAATCCATTTCAAGGAGCTGCTATTTGAAGTGTTATAGTGTAATCAAATAAAAATTACAAAGAAAATTCATAACTTTGGGGCCTTACTGGTGAAGGAAAAGGTTTTGAGTAGGGAATGTGCTTGGGCATGAGAGAGTTTATAAACTAATAAGCTGAAGGAAAGAGAGAGATTCTCCTTGGCCCACTGTTTACCTAGAAAGATTCTTAGTTTACTCTAGAGTTTTATTTATTATCTGTGCTTCTGTATCTGGATATGTTGTGTGTACAGAAACAAATTGTCCCTTCCAGCCCTAATGTCTATGAAATCTATTAAATTAATCCATGTCAAAGTCAAAACAGCAATAACTGCTTATGATTCATTACACTGATATATCCATTAATTCTGCCACTAGCCCATAGGAAGATGGAATTTGAGCTTATTTGCTTACTAAAATGGCGACTGAAGGAAACGTAGTGCACCGTCAGCAGGTTTTCAGATGACACCAAGCTGCGGGGAGTAGTAGGTATGCTGAAGGGTAGGGCTAGGATTCAGAGATCTAGACGAATTGGAGGATTGGACCAAAAGGAATTTATGAGGTTCAGTAAGGATAACTGCAAAGTCCTGTGCTTGGGATTGAACCAGTCCAGGCTGGGGACTGATTGGCTGGGCAGCAGATATGCAGACAAGGACCTGGGGGTTACAGTGGGTATTAGACTGAATATGAGCCAAATTGAGCAAAATATTGAGTAAATATGAGCATATTTACTCACAATTAGCGAGATTTATTGCACAGTAAGCACGTGCATACGTAGATGCACATGCTTACTTCATAGTAAATTATGCTACTGCGCAGTTAAGTGTCTCATGTAGATGTTCCCAATGTGCCCTTGTTGCAAAGAAGGCTAACAGCATTCAGGGCTGCATTAGTAGAACTATTGCCAGCAGATCAAGGGAAGTGATTTTTCCACTCTTTTTCACTGGTGGGCACATCCCACGAGCGGGAATATGGATTCCCCAGAGACAGCTAGCAGTGGCATGTATTTGTGCCATTGCTAGGTGCCCTCAAGGAACACCCCTTTACGCGGCAAGTTGCTCTGGGTGGGGTAGGGGAGGCTGGGGCCAGCACCTGGGCTGGCCCCAGCAGCCTTATCTGAGGTTCTGGGAGCCTCTTGGGGCTACAGCAGCTGCAGTCTGATTGCACAAAACCTGGCTGGCAGCTGGAGCATGGCTCAGGGGGGACTAGGCTCCACTTCAGGGTGGCGCATGCTGCCACCACATGCACCACCCTGCTTTTCTTGGTGCAGGTTTCAGGGTTTTTTTATACTGGACTCTCCTGGTATCAAACACCCTGTCATTTCTCCCCCTCCCCCTGTCCCCTCATGCTGCATATTAGCAGCATAGTAAATGCCTGCATGTGTAGCGCATGAGGTTTTAAGGGCAGCAGACAGGTCTGCAGTGCCACAAACTGCATGTATGCACTCATTTGGGGTGCCTAGTGAGGCCACATCTGGAGCACTGTGTCCAGTTTTGGGGCCCCTATTACAGAAGGGATGTGGACAAATTGGAGAGAGTCTAGTGGAGGTAAACAAAAAGATTAGGAGGTACATGATTTATGAGGAGAGGCTGAGGGAACTGGGTGAGCTTATTTAGTCTGGAGGAGAGAAGATGGAGGAGGGGGGAATTTAATAGCAGCCTTCAACTATCTGAAGAGTGGTTCCAAAGAGGATGGACCTAGACTGTTCTCAGTGGTGGCAGATGACAGAACAAGAAGCAATGGTTTCAACTTGCAGCTTAAGTTAGATATTAGGAAAAACACTCTCCACTAGGAGCTTAGTAAAGCACTGGAACAGGTTCCCCAGAGAAATTGTTGAATCTCCAAGCTTGGAGGTTTTTAAGATCTATCTAGACAAAGCCTTAGCTGGGATGGTTTTGTTGGGGATGGTCCTGCTTTGAGCAGGAGGTAGGACTTGATGACCTCTTGAGGTCCCTTCCAACCCTAATTTTCTGTTATTCTAAAACAGTTGAGGACCATGATATAGATTATTTTCTCAATTTCTGATTATACATCTGATGCTTTAAAATTGTTTAGTTCCTAAATTGACTTCATTGTTGCACTCAAGGCCCACTTTTTCATAACTCATTACCCACTTTCTTAAACAAGTTAGCAAAGCATGTTTTTAAGTAAAGTAAAGTCATGATAGGAAATGAGAAATTTTCTCACACAAGAATTTGAGTGGACTTCCCCCCCTTCCACTCCCTTTGTACCCCTAAGCTACTCACATACATCTTGTATGTGTACCTTGGTTGCTGCTGTAGTAAATGTAAAGACAAGGCAGGAGCAGTATACATAGATTTTTTGTCAAAGACAAAGTAAAAAAGATTAGCCTGGCTTGGTAGGAAGGGGACTTAATACCAAGCCTTAAAAGGTGTATTGCAAGCAGCATTATCATCAAAATATTATTTTTTTTTACTAACTGGGATTTAATGAGAGAATAGATTGACTTTTATTAGTAAAATGTTTAGGATTGGGAATCCAGAAAAAAGATGATAAAGCTGATAGGGAAATACAGATCGCCCGAGCCAGGGACTAACAATAGAGGGATGGGGGTGAGGTGGGGAACGCAACTAGGTTACAGGAGATGCAATGTTACCCAACTAAGCCTGGGGAGGGGCGGGGGGTACGGTTGAGGCAGTCCCCTCCAGGTCCGGTGTGGCAGCAGCTCATCTGGTGGGGTTGCAGTACTGGCAGTGGCCCCCGTGATGTGTTCCACGTAGATGTTGCAGGACACCATGAGGCAGCGCATTAGCTTGGTGTAGCGGCGGGAGACATGGCAGGCACGCAGGACGCTCTCGTTGCTGGGGTCCCAGGCTCCAAGTGTTCCCACGATGAGCGCATCGACCGTTACATTGTAGCCGCAGGCCCTCAGTGTCGGCTAGCGGGGCGTACTTCTCCCGCTTGTGAGCCCAGGCATCAGTGAAGGCTTGGTGCCGGTTCTTGAAGGGGATGGTGACATCCACGATCACGACCTCCTTGGCCTCTTCGTTGGTGATGACTGTGTTGGGCTGCATCTGGCTCTCGCAGCCCGGGATGGTGCAGTTCACGGAGATCTCCCTCACTGCGGCCGGGATGGCCTTCACTGGGCGGTCCTGGACAGCATTGTGGCGGAGCTGCCAGGCTCTGGCGTGTGGCTTGCAGCTGCACAGCACGTGGGGGAGGGTCTCTGCCACGTAGCCGCACTGTTGGCACCTCTTGTCCTGGTGGCTGAAGCACACGGCAGTTGAGGCAGGTGCAGTGGAGGAAGTGGCAGTCCATGAAGTGGGTGAAGTTCCCACTGGACATGAAGTGGTTGCTAGCGTCCCACTTTGAGGTGATGCCAAAGACCTTGCCCTGGTTGGGTTTGGCCCTCAGGTCGCCAGCGTACTTGTTTCAGATGGTGTCCTTCAGGAACCTCTCCAGGAAGGTCCTCATGCAGGGCGTCATGGTGATGTGGTCGGTGTGCGGGGCTGGTTACAGGGAGACTCCCAGCGGTCCTCAGTCCAGGTCCAGGTGCAGCCGATGCACTTCCTGAGGCGGTGCGTGGCATTGTGGGCTCTGCTCCACAACGAGGCAGTCCCCACTGTCTCAGCTGAACTTGCCCTCCAGCAAGCCACTGAGGAAGGTGGCCAAGTCTTGTCTGGTCGGCTGCCTCGCGATCCTCTTGCAGGTGGTCTCCTCGAGGACACTGGAGGCGATGTTACTTACCGTCGCATCCGGGCAGGTCAGGAGGTGGAAAACGTGGGTGACCACCGCAATGTCACAGAGGTCTCCCATGCAGGGGACATTGGCGCCTCCCTGCCGGTAGGGGATGTGCAGGACCTTGTTGCTGGCCCGTAGCGGCAGGTGCAGCCACTTCTTGAGCAGCCGCCAGATCTCGGTGTCCGCCTTCTTGAGGGAGGTCTTGGGGACCGCCGAGTCTCTCGGGATGAACGCAATGTGGGGGATGAGGAAGGTGTTCACCACGTCTATCTTCTGCGAGGGGGCCAGCAGGGACGAGTCCAGCTTGTGGGCATCCTGCACGATCCCGTTGATGGTCTCTGGGATTTAATGAGAGAATATATTACTTTTTCTGAGAAATCTTATTCTCATGTGTTTGGCTTGCTTTGGGTGGTTGTTTTTTAAGTCTGGGTTTGGCAATGCTGTTTATGCAAAAATAGATGACTTATACTTTTTTTTAATTTTTCATGTGACCTTTTGTCTGGCTTCTCCAAGGTTTAGTTAATCTCTTTGTGTGTCTGTTAGATTTTCTCCCTGTCTGTTTAATGGAATAAATTACCACTGGCTCCTAGGGAACTTGTACATACCCAATTATGGGTCAGAGCCCTAAATATTTTTAAAATTTATTTGAAAAATTCAAATGGAAGACAATAGAACTACAAAACACTATGCATTTCCTGTATTGCAAAGTGGAAACCTTTAAATAAGCACTGAGACAAACATAAGGCACTACCAATTTTTACTGGAAACTGACTTTTCTCCAATGCCCTTATCATGCAAAAGAGCTGTTTAACAAAGACACATGTCAAACAGCTGTGCACCATCTGGGCTGCAATGGCTGCAAAGAAACATCTGGTGCTGAGTCTAGCATAGTAGGTCCTCATGCACTGTGAAGTTGCCTTATCAGATGTTTGTCAAAACTACATCATCTTGTCAAATGTTATACTTGTTTGTTCGACATGATATGTATAGGTTTTCCTTTCTAAAGTTTAAAAAAAAGCCTTTGTGCAAGTAAAGTACAGATAGCAAGTTGTATTATTATTACTTCTGGCTATCGCCACAGCCAAAAGCTGTATAATTTTTATAGTATATGGGTCTTGATTATGACAACTTAAATCATTTTGTTAATCTTAAATTGTAGTTACTGATGCTCCCATAGCACATATTTATGGTTTGGTTAGCTACTGATCAAATTATTGGGCATTTCTGTTTCATCACCAATGGTCACTTTTAAGAGTGAATTTTGGGGGATATTTAATGTTTAGGAAAACAGGCTAATTACATTAGTAAGAGGCAGGGAATATTTATTCATATTGTAATAACATTTAACACACAGTGCTAGAAATATTCATGTTACTCCTGAACAGATACAGAAAGTCTGGTACATGATGATTGCATTCTATATAGGGAAATGATGTAAGTATTGATCTTAGTTAAATCAGGGCTGTCCAACTGGTGGTTTGCAGCTTCTGAGGTGTTTAATCTGTGCCTTAGCGCCCTGGCTGTCCCCATCCCCTCATCACCCCGGCTGTTGTGCAAAGAGGGTTTCCAGTCTCCCCTTCCCTTCTTTCTCCGGGAAGCAGGACAGCCTGCAGTACCGGGGGAGTCCGCAGCCAAAGACGTGAGATGGGGTGGGGTGCCTGCACATGCACTGCAATAGTGGGGGTGGCCACCCACCTACTTGCACAGTGGAGCAGTGTTGGGGAGGAGCTACCCACCCACATGGTGCCTGGGAAGCATACAGCTGAGAGGGGGCTGTTGAACAGCCCTGAGTTAGATTATTATGGAATCTTTCTGACTAGTTAGATAACCTGGTGATTTTGAAAATGGGTACTGCTCCAGAAGAAAGTCTTAATGGGCTTTTTGTTGATGTGCTAGTCTAGAGTATAAGTTGGGGAGTGATTTTTTTGTTTGTTTGTTTTTTGTTTTTTATGTAACTCTGGGAATGTTTTGTCCTCATTTATATTTGAAGCATGAAGAAATGTTGATTATTTAACTCTGTATTACCTATTGGTTGTCATGAAAGTCCAGCAATGCTTATTGGTGTGGGGGAAACTGAGATGCTGCAATGAATGTAGTATTAGTATTTTCTTGGCAGTTTTAGGTGGTTCAGAGTTGTATCATCAGTCATCACCAAATAAAGGAAAAAAGCAAATGTCTTCCTGATGCTTATATTCTTCGCCTGGAGCCTCTCCGTTTTGTGTTTTCAAGGAAGAGGGGCCCAAGGTTTTTCTCAGCTTGGTTCCAACGGAAGTGTCCACTGCCAGACCTGGTCAGGTCCACTGCAGCCAGGGGAAACCAAACTACAGAAGGAAAATAAACAGTCTTCAGTTAGCCTCTGGCAAGAAACATATACTTCTCTGCGGATAAATAGTCAGTTCTGTAGGTTCCAGTTGCCTACCTGGTCTGGGATTCCCTTGGCTTTATTACCCTAGAGCACAAAGACACGGGGGAGTATTTCTTCCTTCCCTCTAAGAATTTTAAGCTGCTGTGCCTTCCTGTTTATATGCCTGCTTAATGAGCCCAGCTAGTGCTCCTCTTTCCAGCCAGTAGGCTGAGCAGTTTCTCCAGGTCATTTTTCTGATTTCCCTTTTGAGGGGAGGATTAGCTCTTTCCCTGTCTGACCTAGTATGCAGATCACATACATTATGTTACACTCCCTGCAGCATAAGAATTGCTGAAATGACTTAAAATTAGCTTTTAGGAATTTTTGATTCAACAATTTGGGCCCATGTGTTTCCAATGAAAGTGACCAAAATTCACTAGAATAGGATGCATACTTTGGGAGATTTGGATCCTATTTTTAAAAAAATTATAGTCTAGAAACAAATGAATTGTACAGCACATATTCTAAAAGATTAATATACTATGATGTGTATAAAGAGGGGGACCCCTCCCTAATCACAGTGTCCTGCTGGGGCCTGGCTACGTGCCCTCAGGTCAGCCCTGTGCCAGGGAAGTGAGGGCTGCTCTAGCGCCCCCATAGCTTCTAGCCTGAGCCACTGTAGGCATGTCCCAGCATTTCTGGGATGTGTATCTGGTTAAAAAAACTGATTTAGCCTAGCCAGGTTAGACTAACTTGCAAAGACTGAATCAGTTCAGACTCAGGTTTTTTTAATGTCTGTCCCTAGCCTGTGCCCATGGTGATGGTCTAGGGGAAGCTTTTGCAGGCCTGGCCTGGACTGGCCAGGGTGGGCACCCCATATAGTGTGGATCCTGGAGCATTCAAAACCCTGCACATGGGGTGAGTCTGGCACATGCCATGTAGGGCAACATAGACCCAGGCACAGCACTGGGGTCCAGGTGGTGGAGTTCCATAGACCATATCTTTGACATTCTTGGTTTTTTCAGTGCTCCCATTCCCTTTCTCCAAAGGAGGGAAAGGGTGCATGGGAAGTGTGGCAGCCTGCAGTGCCTGGGGAGCCCACAGCCAAAGATGTGGGGTAGGATGGGGTGGTGTGTCCACGTATGCACTGCAGCATTGGTGGGGCTGCCCACTCACATGTGCAGTGCAGCAGTGTTGGTGAGAGCTACCCACCCACACTATGCCCAGAAGCTTGCAGCAGGGGAGGTGAGAGGGGACTTTGTGTGCTAAACTATGGAGGCCCATAGTGTGTGGCCTCCAGCTGCAAGAAGTTGAACAGCCCTGAGTTAGCTGATTTTGGAATCTTTCTGATTAGTTAGGTAGGGCAGTGACCCTGAATATGGATACTGTTCTTGGTGATAGTCTAACATGGAGACTATCCCTGCTGGATTTTCTGGGAGATCTTCAAATTTTCCTGCAAAGGAAAAGTTCCTGCAGGGGTCTTCAGTCTTGTTACTGCTGAAAAAACAATTATTTTCTACATATAATGCATCTGAACTAGCTCCAGTTTTGTTCTAGCTAACATCAGGGGGTCCTGCTTTCTCCCCTAGGGCCTGCAAGTAAATAAATCAAGAAATTGAGCTGAAATTCAGCTATTCCCCAATGTATTCATTATTGCTTCCTTCAGGGCTGAATCTAGTGTGCGTATTAGTGGAGTGAAACTGGAGAAAACTAAACAAGTAACTTTTAAAGAAAACATTTCTACTCCAAGAACATGAACTGTACCAAAATGGTTCTATAGAAACTTTGACTTCTGAAAGTATTTTTGACCAAACACATCTGAAATATGAGCCTTAAAGATGATAGTTAGGCATTAGGCTATTCATGGGTTGAATTCCTCCCAGAAGTAAGCAGGTACCACTTCTGTTTAGTCAACAGGTGTTGTACATGCATGGCCAGTGATGAATCTGGTTTATCATAGAAACCAAAATTCATATGGAATAAGTCCAGTTTGTTTGTTATAAGCAAGAAACAAGACTTTTAGGGGGAAAAAATACCTCTTTATTTGTTAGCATGGACATATGTGAAGATTAGGTTCTCCACAGGTACCGTGTTAATAGATCTCCACTCCTGGGAGCATAGTTCCATGGCAAAACCAGAGAGGAATTCCCAGAGCAATAGTGTTGTGAAGGCAGCTATGCACATCCATACCTAATATTTGAAAACCGCAACCATGTACTGACTTTAATCTCCTTTTCACAAAACGAAAGGTAAAATTATAGAAAAGTAGGGCTGGAAAAAACCTTTGGAGTCATCTAGTCCAGCCTGTGCTTAAAACAGGAGAATTACCTTTGATCAACCAATCTCAGTCAAGTGTCCATCAAACCAGCTTTTGAAAACACCCAGTTCTCTTAATCTTTCATTGTACAGCTTGGGTTTCAACCTCTTTATCATCTTTGCTCACAACTGGATCCTCTCTAGGGTCTCCACATGCTTCTTAAATTGCAGAGCCCAGTACCTAAACACAGTATTCTAGCTGAGGCCCACCCAGCACCAACTAAAATAGTACTGTCTAGGCCTGTGTAAAGCAGCAAGTATTCACTTCAGATTCGGCTGATTTGGGGAACAGTGATTCGATTCAATGATTCGAATTGCTGTCCTGAATCAATTTGGCCAAATCTGATTTGGCGATTTGGCCGCATCTATGAATAGGACAGGCCCCATCCCCCACCCGCTCTTCCAGCCCCATCAATGGCTTCCCTTGCCTGGCTCTAGCTCTTTAAAAAAAAAAAAAAAAGACCCTGGACTCACTGGCTTCTCCCAGGTTGGGGGGGCAATCCCCGCTGCCCCCAACTGCCCCATGCTGCATGGGGGGTTCTTCCACGAGCCTGCAAAAGCTCTGATGGCTGCTGCAGCAGCCGGTGTGTGGGAGCTTTTTTTTTTTAAGAGCTGGGGCCAGACGGGGCAGTCACTGGGGTGGGGGGACTTGGAAAGCAGGCGGGGATCAGAGGTGCTCAGGGGGGCTGGGGGAGCAGGTAGGGGATGGGGCATGATGAGGGTCCACCCATGGAACTCTCCCCCGCCCCCTGTATACCAGCACAGAGTCTGGGTCCAGCTCCCTAAGGTGGCAAGCAGGGACTGCCCGAATCTCCGAAGCTGTCCAAATCTTTTTCAAATCGATTTGGAGAGCTTTGAATTGATTCAAACCTTTTAATTGGTCTCCTGATTTGATTTGGAAATTTGGCTGCTAAATTGGGCCGAATCTCCTCTGAATCGAATCGGCACCCAAAGCTTCTCACAACCCTAGTACTGTCACCTCCTGTGTATTACACGCTGTACTATTGTTAATGCAGCCCAATATTTTACTTTTTTTGCTGGCTGCATCACATTGCTGGCTCGAATGAAGTATGTGATCCACCAAAACTTCCAAATTCTTTTTAGCAATGTTACTGCTTAGTCAATCTCCCATTCTCTATTTTTGCCTTAAGTACTTCACCTAGGAAAGAAAAACCAGATGTTTGTATGTTGAGACCAGCCTGAAGTCTTTAGTGTGGATGGCCAGGGAATACCTACTCTTGTTCCGTTCTTCCATGCACAAACAAGGTTTTGCTGTGCTCTAAAAATCACTTAAATATATAGTGAGCATGGGAGTATGCCAGCTAGTGGGATGTTAATGAGGTACTAAAGAAGATGCATCAAACTTTTGTGAATATACTTTATGCAGTTGTCTTGACAAAGAGTATGGGAAGTTCCAGCAGTGATTCACTGCTTGTATAGTGATGTAATGACTTGGCAATTAAAAGTAAGACAGCATCTTTCTTTGAAAGGCAAAATGAATTGGTTCCTGCCACTTTGTTTCATTAGTTTATGTAAAGCTTTGTTTTTAGTATTTAAAACAATTAGGTTCTCAATATTGAATCTGGAAATATTTGTCTCTTTCAGCTGCTTCTGTTTTCCTGTAGGACAGTGGTTCTCAACCATTTTAGACTCAAAGCACCTCTCAGAAAATGCCAGTTGGTAGGTTTTACTTTTTCTTGACTACATAAAAATAGAGCAGTACTTCTGGTGCAAAGACCACAACAGGGCAGAATGTTTTTGATACCATGGATTCCTATTTGAAACCTCTGGGTTTATCTTGTGAATCAGGTAATGGTGTTTACGCACTTAAGGGTGCTAAATTTTTGTGTCAATCTGCAACAATGTTGAAAGGATCTCATGGCAACCTGGTTGAGAATCATTGCTTTAGATTGATGCACAGTGTGCTATTTGATTAAAACCCCCGATACCTTAGTGCAGGCAGGTACTACATATTGAGAAGTCTGCTACTATGAATTTCTCAAGACACCCAGATAGGCATATTGCCTTGTCTTAGAGACAAGTTTTGAAGTCTTGCTATATGGGATTATAGCCTGATATCAGAAATAGCTCTATGGATGAAAATGAATTTTAATTCCAAAGAATACGTAATTATTCAGAAAATACTTCTCTGTTCCTCTTTTACAGTTTTGTTAATATGGATTAGGTAGAGAACACTTTAGTATTTGAAACTAGAATAGAATTGCACTATTTCATGCATAAAAAATTGGTGTACTGCTTAATAAACTAAATTTGCCTCTAGATTCTATCTCTGCAAAGCTTTGATTTCTTAAAATTTAGTTATAGGGAAAAAAAAGAAAATGAAATTGAAACAGTATTTATCCTATTTTTAAAAATTGGCACTTCAGACTCTGAAATGAAATATTACTTCACAAGTTATATACGATGTCCTTATGTATGCAGCTGGGTTAAACATTTACAAATGTGCTTATGCAGAATAACCCTAGAATGTACCAGTGCAAATTTTAAATGTTTTTTTTTCTGATGAGCTTGCAGTACAAACGCAAGGATATATATTTTTTCCTTGCAGTTGTTAATGATCTTAAGCTAAATTCTCTTAATAGCTTGCATACTCAGTAAAGTTTTTATAAATTAGTGATACAAGTTCTAAATATCCTTAAAGTCTTAGAGTTGAAACTTCCAGCTCTAATGTCAAATGTTTAATTTCCCATTAATTTTTCATTAAAATATGCTGTGAAATATTTCCATGAAAATGTTCTGGCTTTTTAACTATTTACATGTATTGGTTTGGCTGTGGCTGTTCAGCCTCTCCTTCCCATGATACTCCTGCAAAGGGACCAAACAAGTCTTCATCCCTCTGCAGACAGGGTGAAAATGAGTTGGTAGTCCCATGCCTGCTTTCCAGCAGACTGTGATGAACAAGTTCAGCAGAGTCAGTATACCTGTATAACTATGCCTTTAGCATGAGGCCATGCCTTTTCTTCAAAAGTCAGCCATAAAAGCAGTGAGCAGATCACTGTCAAGTATTTTCTCAACATGTCTTCTCCAATCCTTGAGCAGCCCACTAAGTTTAAGCTTTTGCTTTGTTCCCAAGCCCTTCTTTTGCCTTGTCTCCAATTCCAGCCTGGTACATAGACATCTTTTATATACTCATATATTATATGCTCAGAGGGGCGGGTGTACTTTCAGCAAAGAACTGATGATGTGGTTTCTATGAGGAAACTGATTTTCAAGCCACAAGAGCCCCAGAGAACTTCAGTAAGGTTGTACCTCCCTTTTCTTGGATGTATAGTATCCTGCACCATCGTAATGCCAGACTGTATTTCAGGAGATTTCAGACCTGGCTACAATTGATCCGTCTTCTGAGTGGAGAGCCTTACTTGGGGGGGAAAAAGCAAAGGTTCTTGCCGGTGTCCTAGCTTCGTTAGCCTAGTAGAAGGTCCCATTCACTGCCTAGAAGAGTTGGAGTATCTTTCAGCCTCAGCTGACCATAACCTCGCTGGTGACCAATGTGTCCTAAATTGGTTCATGAGCAGATATAGGGAATCTGCCCGTCAAGGGTATGATCACCCTAGGATGTGGCTTGTCATGTTTCTTTTATCAGTCCCAAATATTCTAGATTGCTTGCTTGAACTGAGGACCACTGATCTGTCCCTCAGTTCAATTAAGATTAACCTTGGTAGTAGTTTTTGCTCGTCCTCTGCCAGTCGAAGGCTGGCCTGTTTTTTTTTCTCCCACTCTGTCACATTAAGGACTAGCAAAGACCTTTCCATGTGTCAAGGACAGAGTCTCTCAGTCCCTCATCCTATTCACTTTGACATCTGTGTATGAAGACGTTCTTCTGGGAGGCAATCACTTCTGCTAAGTGAGTTAAGAAGATCCACGTCCTGGTGGCAAATGCTTCATTTACATCCTTTTATTTAGACACTGGTCCTTCATACTCACCCCAAATACCTGCCAAAGTGTTTTTTGTTTGTTTTTTTTCCTGACTTCACTTTAGCCTGCAAATTTCATGAACTCCAGTTACTGGTAAGTAACTTCCTTTTCTGGCAACTTCCCCTTGATTGCGTCATCCTTCTTTGTGGAGTCCTTTGGGTTCCATGTCACATGAATGAATTACTAAAATTTCAAGCATGAATAGGGCAACATATTGTAACCCTTACATTAGAATAATGTAGTCTGAATTCCACAAAAGAGGAGAAATATTTTCTTTATTAGTCACTGTTACAGTAACTCAAAAACTCATTTTATGAGTGGATCAGCATTTATGTAGCAACATCATGTAGTCATCATATAGCTATCTGAATAAGATATGTTTTTTGCTTCAGAACTTTGTGTTGCATCCTTTAGAAACTTTTACATGGTGGAAAACATGAGCACAAGTATGAATAATGTCATTGTGTAACCTTTGAAACTACCAAGTACGGTAATCTTTAGGGCCCTCATGGGATAATGTTTATAAAAATTGTTTCTTGTGCTATGTGTTAAAATTATAATGAGCTGTTTCTTATGTTCTTTCTCACTGTCCATGCTTATTTACTGTTCCTTTCTAGTTAACATTGCTACAGTAGTCTTGGAGGGTGAGCACAGATAGCATTTGGGAGGGTGAAAGGATTTGGGGTTTGTTTCACTGAGGAGGTGGAATTGAATTACAGATATTAAACAATAGATTAGACACTGTGAATGTAGGTGGCAATTTTGAGGTGGTATCTTTTAACTTTTGAAAAGGTATGAGAGGAGTTTTGGTTACTATGGGGCATCCCTAAAAAGTGAAATATTCCAATATTAAAGTGAAGGGGACAAAATAATGACTTGGACAAAGATCTTTTAAAAAAGTAAAAACTCACCTGAATTCCTAGTGCTTGAAGTTTTAGTTTCATGCCTAGTGCAAACCAGTATGAGTTTGGATACTCTGTTTTTACAAGAGGAATATAAAATGAGAAATTCACCCACTTTTAGTAGACTGGGCTATTATTTCAACAGAGCAAAAGTGGTTTGCATCTTGGTAGATGCTGTATGGAAACAACAATGCAGCACTTGCAGGTAAATATTTTCTTGAAATGTAACAAGCATATCAGTGGCAAATATTTAAAACAAATTTCAAAGCAGCCTAAGTAATCAAGTGTTTGGAGCCCACTGAAATCCTTGTACTTTTTTGTAAAATTCAGGCTTATTTTATACTTGCTTAAAATATTTTTGATGTAGTATATGTCTAAATGATAGTGAGTCTTCTGCTTTGCACTTGAAAGCTTATCTAACTTATCCCAACTACGCAGTTGATCCAATAAAAGATATCACTTGTAAAAATGCTTGCCTTGCATAATTCCAATATCACTGTTCACAATGAAAAAAACAGTGGCTGTTAACTTCATTTTTTGCCAAGTATGATGGCAAATGCTGAAGTATTATTGATGTTAGATCATTTTTTAAAGCTCAGGTTAGAAAAATGGCAGTTTCTTACTTGAAATAAAATGAGCCTTTAATAATAGAAATACGTGTTGGGAAGTTTGATAGTTATTAAAGGGCAAAGGATACAGTGGTGCATCACCTCCTGCACAAGATAGAGCATGCCGCTAAGGTAGAAGTTCCACGTGTACCCAGGCTTGCAAACTTGCACAGTACGCAGCTCTCAGTAGCTCTGAATGCATTTGATGTGAGAGCCCAGATACATTGCTGGAGAAGGCTGGCTTCATTGAGACTATTCCGCCTTTTAAAGTGGAGGACATGCAAAGGAAATCTTAGCCTCATTGAAGGAAGTGCGACTTGGCATCGACTTGTTAAGAGACTAAGATTTTGACCAAAATTTAAAAAATAGGGCCTGTGGGACTTTGTACATGCCACATTTTTTGTCCTTTCAGGCATTGCAACTGCATCTCTTTGCACAAGCGGGATTTCTGGATGCTTTAAAAGTCTTTCTCGTGCACTGAAGTAAAACTCCTCAAACATAGTTTAGTTTGGCTCACCGGGAATTAAAGCGTGTCCATAGATTTGTTGCGTGCAAGCAAAAAGGCATTCAGACATGTAGTGAGCCTCTATGTCCACCAGGTGGCTGTGACTTTTTGAATTGCTTTTGCTTTCAGATTGCTTCTGCTTTTTTTTCCCTCGTGCGATTTCCCAGCTCCATACGGGATGGGGGCCCTGGGCAGGAGGGGCAGTGTTGGAACATCCTTTTTTCCTGCAGTGCCACCCGGAGACTGGGCTTAATTCATTTGAAAACGTAATGTGTGCAAACACTGACACAATGTTTCAGGGCTTAAT
Source organism: Crocodylus porosus (assembly GCF_001723895.1). Taxonomy (NCBI): domain Eukaryota; kingdom Metazoa; phylum Chordata; order Crocodylia; family Crocodylidae; genus Crocodylus; species Crocodylus porosus. The sequence goes on from NW_017728916.1 coordinate 3,285,248, forward strand.
TTGTTCAAAAGCCTAGTGCATGCAAACATTGATGCAACGCTCCAAAATAAACAAGTTTAACTTTTATACAGCTATTTAATTTAATGAGGCTCATTAAACATGGTGTGTACAGGTGCCTTGAGTGAACATAAAACATTTTATTATTTTCTCCCCACCCCTGAATGTGAAGCATGACGAACAGAAAAATGCTTATATTTTCAAACTTTTTTTTTCAAAATTCTTTGTCAGAGGTCCTTTGTTGGACTGACCTCTTCTTCTAAGTAGGAATTGTAGAATGCTGCTATGGGCGGGGGAGGAGTTGCTTAAGGGCACAAAGCAGCTGTGGAAGGAAACATCTTCTGCAGCTTTTTCAGCCTGTGACTCCTGGTGTGTGAGGAACCATTGTTTGCCTTCAGACTCTTTCCATGTAGGATTATTGCCCCTACCAGCAGAACCTGAAGTTCTTGCATCATTCGGTACTGCCAGTAAGAGTCAGTGAAAAGAATGGTATTATTGATAACTGTCCACTTCTGAAGCAAACTGCTAAAATTTGTGTTCTAATTGTATGCCTCATGCTGATTTTAGTTACTTTTTGCTTATCATGTTTGCTGGTTTTTTTGTTACCAGGATCCATGCAAATTGATAACCAAAAGCTAGAGTTTTCAGAATCAATTGTATGAGTATAAACTTAAAAATATGATATGCTCTTTTGGGGAAAGAAAATCCAGTAAATGTTTAAAAAATAGGCTCCCTTTTTGGTCAAGTATTTGTATTTCCACAGTAGTTTGAAGGTCCCAAGATTTATTGAAGACCTATTAATCTCATGACTGCAAACACAATGATTATATAGCACCTGTCCCTAACATTTGGGAGTTGAAGTAGACAAGGAACGTAAGAAAGATTGTAGGAAATGAGCTCTAAATAAATATATTCATGTATACAGCAAAAGCTTTGTTAACCAGCAACTTACAAGCCAGAATGCTCTGTTAACCGGCATACTGGCTTATAAGGGAAAAGTGAAACCAGAAGTGCCCACCGTGACTCTTCTGGTTTCACAGAGCCCCCACAGCCCAGAGGAAAGCAGCCTGTGCTGCCAAGCCCCCACGGCCTGGGGCATAGCAGCCTGTGCGGGTCCCCCCCCCTCCCTGTCCCTTGGGGCCCATAGGGCCCCGCAGGAGAGGCGGTGACACCCCGATGTGGCAGGACAGGTGGCAGCCCAAACAGGCAAAGATACCTGTTCGGGCCACTCAGTTATCCGGCATATTTTGTTATCCAGCCCCTCCATTCCCCATGGGTGCCAGATAACAAAGCTTTTACTGTACGTATATTCATGTATATATTCATTAACACTGTTTTGTTCAGCACTTTTTCACTGTAACACTCATTTTAAATCGATACATGATTTCACTTAGCGCTCAGCGAGTTTCACTATAACGTTCACAGTCACCATCCTGGGTCATTAAAAACAATTGTGGTTGCCATCTTGGGTCATCAGATACTTTCAGTTTCACTTAACACTTGTTTTTTCAGGAACCAATTAAGAGCGCTAAGTGGGGGTTGCCTGTATACTCTACTCAATATAAATGTTATGCGAACTAATGCCATCTCACCTTCAGACTAGCCATTATTAATTGGCTAATTTTATTGAAATATTTTGCCTGGTGGGGCTTGAGAGAGTAGAGGATTGCCCTGCCTTGGGCACTAGCCTAGAATCTGCCAGACCTGGATTCAAATTTCTGATCCACCAGAGAGTTCCTGTGCAGCGTTGATCAAGTTGCTCAACTGTTTCAGTTCCGTATCTATAAAATGAGCGTAATAAAAGGTGTTTGAGGGAGTGGGGAGAAGAATGTGTTGTGTTTCCATATTATACTCTTGGCTGGTAGGTAAGTGCCTGTCATTTGAATAAGGATAGGATTATAAGAGAAGCGCCTCAACAGCTTTCCCTTATGTTGCCTTGGCTGCATTCTAGAAATTTCCTGGTGGAACAAGGTTGCCGATGCTGAAGTCTTGGAACGTGCCGGCATCCAAGTGTCCTTTCTCTTCTCAGCCAGCATTGACTTCAAATGGCTAGGTCATGTGCGGAGACTGTACAATGGCTATATACCCAATGTTCTCTTGTAAGGAGAGTTCTTTATGGGAAGACCAGGCAGGCATCCTTGTCTGTGTTTCAGAGATGTTTGCAAGAAAGATGTGAAGGCAATGAACATTGAGCCAAACATCAGGAGAAGACTGCTGAGGATTGAAGCACTTGAAAACACTTTATTAAGCATCGAATGAAGGCTTCTAAAGAAAGAAGAGCCTAACGTGCACAAGAAAAAAGAAACCTCAGGAAGAACACCACACCGCATTCAGGATTTTGAAGGTGCCTGTTGATGTGCAGGGAGGCGCTCCAATGTCCTGTAATTACAGCGTGTCAGAGCAGACTCCAACTAATCTGATGGATTAATCTTGATTAACTGAGTCTGCTGGAGTGTGCTAATTAGCGAGCCTCCAGCAGCCTCAACATATTGTATATTAGGATCCCTGCACTTCAAAATGGCGGTAGGGGTGCTTTAAAGCTTGTTCAGCACTTTAAAGCACCCCACTGACATTTTGAAGTGTGGGAATGCTGATCCATGAAAGGCTGTGGGCGCTTTAGTTAGAGCAGTTCTCGGAGCCGCTCTGTGTAAAGCAACTGGCCTCTTCCAGAGTACATGTAAAAACTGCCTTAGATACAAACTTCACATGTGAAGTACAGAAGGGACTGTCACTCGAACTGAGCTGTCCAGGCACTCTCACAGATCTTTCATGAGTTGATGCCTTACTTAGTACAAATCTGTTGTCTTGTGAGACAGACAGATGTCTATATTGTACGGTTTTTTTAAAACCAGGTTGAAAATAGTAACTGATTTGTAAGGGTGGTATATAAGAACTCAGATATCCATTTGCTCTATGAACTAAACAGAGTGATAAAGCTAGCATTATGGGCGAAACAGAGATGGAGCTGGTTGCAATAAGCGCAGATAAGAGGAAGAGGAGGAGAGTTGTGGATGGCCTTGAAGGCTTTGAACTTCAGCTAGTGATAACAGAAGATTCAGTAGAGGAATCTGAAAAGTGGGGAAGGGATGGTTAATCTGGTTTGAATACAACAGTTAGGAGGCATTAGGCTGAAAAGAGGAGTTTCCAATAATTCATCTGGAATATTCTGAGCCTGTGCATGAGGGTTTGTGATGCGTCTGTTTTTCACATTTCCTCTGTATTTTAATTGCTAAGCCTCTGTGTTGATCACCCTGTGCTTCTCTTGCCCAAAATATAAATTGTCATAAGGAACTTTAAATCACAGGCATTTTTTATTCCAAATTTTAATTATGGCTTGCAAACAGAATTTTGCTATATTCTGCCACGTTGAAAAGTAACTTGCTTGCTTTACATTATTTGTATTTTTATCAGAAAAACTAAACACAAATTATGAAAACGAAAAGCTCTAAATATGTTGAATGCCTCATTCCATAAAAAGTCCTTCTGCTGTCTTTTCCGGAAATCCAAAGATTTTACAGATCTTTAGTTTTCACTATGCCACACCATCAGAAACATGGCCATGATACCATGTAATCTAACCAACTAATGTAGAAATAGTCATTCCAAACCAAGAACTTTGACACTGTACTAGAGAACACAAAATAAGTATATTGCTTGCAGAAATGTTTTTGTTATGGTGATCGTCTCTCTCACATTAGTAATCTTTAGAAGTCCTTGTTTGTTCATTTTCAGTTTTAATCATAACACTGAAAGGATGAAAGGACTCACTAGTACAAGAGAACCAGCTTCATACTTGTTTTCTCTTTTGTGCGAGACATTGTCTTATAGGACATGGGAAAATTGTATCCGAGTTCTCCGGAATGCCTAATTGCTCAGCTCTTGTTAGCAATAAAATACTCTGAAATGTGACACTAAAAATGGGTGTGTTGATGCTTATTGGTGTTTCATTGATCTCCATATCAAATATGGTTATTTGACAAGTGATATGTTTTATTTCTCAATGCATCCTTGTAAGCTTTCATTTAAAGTTGGACTGCAGGTGTTTCCTTAGCTCATAGGCCTCAGCTTGAATAATGTGTACAGTTTGGGGTTTGTGTTAAGAAGGATGTGGAGAAATTAGAAAGGGTCTAGTGGTGGGCAGCCAGAATGAGAATGGGGATGGAAAGCAAGCCATAGGAGGAAAGATTGAGAGATTTAGGCATGTTCAGTTTGAAGGAAAGGTGATTTAAGAGGGGGATGTAATAGTCTTCAAATATCTGAAAACCTGCCATGTATCAGAGGGAGTACAAGTACCAGAGATGGTAGGACTTTGAAGCAATGGCTATACATTGCAGCAAAGTGGATTTAGATTAGATACTAGGAAAAACTTCCTTACTGCTAGAACAACGACAGAAAATAGAGCAGTGTGGCACCTTTAGGATAGGGACGGACATTACACAAATCCGTTTAAGTGATCAGAGACTGGTTTAAACCTGTAGCGGAACAGATGTTCAGTGCACATAAACCAGTTTGTGAAAAACCTGGTTGAATGTAGTATCAGACTTGACTGATTTGGGTCAAAATGGTTTAGGCAATGTCTGTTCCAGACCCATTGCTGGTTTAAGCTAAACCAGACACCCCCAGCATGCTGTCTAGGCTGAGCAGGGCTGGCCCCTCCCCTCTGCTCCCTGGCTGCAGCTTGGCAGTCTCTGTAAGCATCTGCCTGGCTTCTGCTTCCCCCCTTCCCTCCCACTGTCTAAGCAGGCATTCATTCCCCTGTCCCACACAGACATTTCTCAGCATTAGCTAGCAGACCACATGCTGGCTACTGCTGAGCTGTGGCACACAGGACAAAGGCGGAATCAACAGATAGCTGGTAACGTGTCTCTGTTTTCTTCATGGGGTGATAAACACTGAGTTAGAGGTGACAAACATTCCCTGCTGGGCTGTTCAGGAGTGGAGGGGGGTCCCTCCCTAATCAAAGCATCCTTCTGGACCTGGCTACAGCCCCTTCAGCTCATCTCTGTGCAAGGGAAGGAGGGAGGGCTGCTGTAGCGTCCCGTTCCCCCCCTGCTTCAAGCCTGAGCCACTGCAAGCATATGTCTGTATTTTTGGGATGTTTATCTGGTTACAAAAGTGATTTAGCCTAGGCAGGTTAGACTAACCTGCAAAGATTGAATCAGTTCAGGCTCAGACTTTTTGAATGTCTGTCCCTAGCCTTAAAGACTAATCTGTTCAGAGAGGCGTGAACTTTCATAGGCAAAAACCTACTTCATCATATGCTTTGTATAGAACAGTGGGGCAGTAGAATGGAATAGCCTGCCCATGGAAGTTGTGAAATCTTTCATTGGAGATTGTCAAGAGGGGGGTTGATGGGCATGAATGACACGTGCCCCTGGTGGCTGGGGGGGGGCATGGCAACCACCTGCAGATGGTGGTGGCAGCAGAGGCATGTCGGCAGTGAGCGGGGAACTCCACCGGGAGGCCGCAGCGATGTTAGCAGCCGGGAGGAGGGGGGTGATGAGTGGCAATGCTTCTTTCAGGGGGTGCACCACCAATCTAGGGGGCACACATGCACCCCCATGCACCCATACGCATCGCCAATGTTGATAGGCATTGGACGAGGGTAACTTTAGGGGTGGCATGCTCACATTTGTGGGAGGATTGAACAATATGACCCTTGAGGACCTTTCCATTCCTATGATTCTACTAGTGAAATTAGGTAAACCTGAACAATCTTTAAACTGTCTTTTGATTATACCTTTTCAACTTCATTAATGTTAATGGGTTTACATAGCAAGAAACCATAGCCAGACTTCAGCTCACTCTCTTGCCTCTATTTTAGTGGTTCTCAGCCTTTTTAGTTGCACCCGTCCATAACTTTTGTGGAATTTAGCAATGCCCCATTGAGAAACACTAAGCCAAAACCAAGGTGGTGTCAGGTGAGCATGGTGGGTGGCAGGACCTTATCCTACCTAGTCATGCTTTTTTCCACAGTCTATTCCCTCCCTGGTCTCTGGCCTGTACCTGAAGGGGCAAGTGCAGCCCTGGCCACTACAGCTGCTCCTCTGGCAACTCGCATGCTGCCAACCAGAACCACATGTATCCATGGCTCGTCCCATCAGCTCCAGGAGCTTTGGGGCAGTAGGGGGATGAGTTGGCATGAATACAGCCCCTTGTCTGCCTGTAAATCTGCATGCACACAGCAGAAAGTGCTGTTGGAAAAGCAGGAGTGGCTGGGGCAGGAGCTGCTGGGTGGCAGAAGTAGCCATGGGTGTCACTTGGCTGTAGTATCCTGGGATGCCCATTGCTAGATAAGAAGAGAAATGATTTGCTTATCTTCTGGCATGGAAGCTGAGCACTAAGGCACCCTTAGAAGGGCCGAGCGGCACCCTGATTGAGAATCACTGCTCTGTAACTGAAGGAATATACAAAATGGAAATTGGCAAACACTTTTTTTTGTCAACAAATGATTGATGCACAAAGAAAGGTTATCTGCTTGGAAAGAACATGCCAATATTTATTTCTCCACATTTCAATGCATTGCTACCCTTTTATGGTGGTTGTGTTGGCCTTCTGAGCTCTGCCGACTGTTTATCTGATAAGCAGACCATTTTCATTGCTGTGAAGTGCCATTTTGTCCAATGTATTGCTATCTAAAATATCCAAAGAAGGAAGTAGAGGGCTGTAAAGCCCAAGAGCCATTTAAGCACCAGGTTTGTGTTGTGTGCAGTTTGAGTGTCCAGTAAATAACTTCATGATGCATCTAGTTTCATATCCTAAATTTAAGTCATATTTTAAAATAAAAAATATATAAGTTTATATAAGTGTCTTATTTTTACCTCTGTAAACTTTGGAATGTGATTCATTATTAAACAAATTAGTTTCTGTGAGTAACTTCAGGCTATGTTATATCTGTGTTATTCCTATTGTGTTCTCTTGACATTCCAGGGTATTACTTTTCAGCCTTTCCAGAGAGGATTCTGCATGTCACTGCAGGGAAGTAAGTTCTTCTGTATGCGTGCCTTTGTTCCTCTTGTTTTGTAAGGATAAACTAAGGTATAACTGACTCATCCCAGTAGGGCATGTTTTTACCAGGGTTTTACAGGTTATTGTAGCGTATGTTTCCCCTTGGGTTATCCCTGTTTTCTTTTCAGTTTTTGACCTTTCGCCATCCTCCAGTGATTTGAATTTCTTGATGAAACAGTTTTGGTTTTAGGTGTCAGTTCAAAACAGAAGGTAATTTGGGGCCTTGGATTAAGCCAAACGAATCGTTGTTATACAAATTGTGTAATTGTTTAATTGCATGCAAGAGCTCAGAGCTTGGAAGCAAATGGGGAGAGGCAAGGGGGTGGGGTAGGGCATGGGGTAGGGGTGGGGGCGGGCAGGGCTGTGCCTCCGACTCTAAGCCTGTGTTGGGGATGGAGATGAAGCCAGAGCAGCTGCCTGCCTTCTCCCCCCTCCGCTGTGCACTCAAATCCAAGTTGGAGAGGTTTCCCCTCCATGTTAAATGGGAGGGAATCTCATTTTACATTAAAGTAAACACAGTATTTTTAATCTCTTCACAAGGTACATTTTGCATACAGTAAAGAGAAGTAGGTAGCCATGTTAGTCTGAAGTTAGAGGGCAGAACAAGGTGGTACTTTGAGACTAACAGTTCAGACAAGCCTGAGCTTTCATAAGTGACAGCCTACTTAGGTGCTATGTATAATGTACATAGATGACAAATCCAAAGAACAAGGCACAAGAGAGATTGTTCAGGGTGGTACATCAATGATTACTAGAAGTACTGAGATAAAATTTAAAAGGCAAAAGCCTGCACTGTCCAGTAGTTGTAAGTGACCTAATTAGGTCCTTTACCTAATAGTTGTGATTGAGTTCCAGCCAAATTTTATGCCAAGAAATCTATTGGTCTGAATGTTACGGATTATTTTCTTTTGCCTTTGCTGACCCTTAAGCGCCCTAAAGCTATCTAATGGCCTATTATAGTAAGGGATCCTTAGCTTTGTTTATCAAAACATTAGAATGGCTTTTTTTAAGCTCTAAAATTATGTTAACTGGCCACATGGTTTCTCTTTGCTCTCTTGCTTTTTGTTTCTACCTTGTAAAGTGGAAATTTTCTACAAGGAAGTATTTTAGAAAATTATTGCAACTCAAAAGCAAGTGCTACCAAATGAGACTTCATAAATGATGCTTGAGTGGTTACTGAGTCTTAAAAAATAATAGGAAAAGGTACTCGAGGAATATCCTGCATCAGAAATATTATGGGGAAAACTAAAGTAGAGTGAGAGAGAGAAGCCAAACTGTTGCTTTTCTTGACATGTATCAGTCTCTTCTTGTTGTTTTCCACAAGAAGTTGCTTAACCCACCATCTCAAAAATACTTGGCATATAACTAGATATAACACAGTAAAGAAAGATTAATGTTCTGTCTTCACTTAAAAATAAATAAAACAGGAGGAAGCCAAAATAATGTCAGCAACAAAAGGTCTAGTCAACATGCAAAGTGGTCTGAAGTGGGGATGGTAGAACTTGGGCAGCCTTCTCTCTTCCATACTCTTGCATAGGCATATGTGTCAATATACGTGTGATGGTCAGAGGGCTCTGTACATGAACGGTGCGTGCCCTTGGCAGCTGGGGGGGCACGGTTGTGCCTGCAGTGGCAGAAGCCCAGTGGCAGTGAGCAGAGAGCTCCCACAGATGCCACCAGCACTGTCAGCAGTAGGAGAAACCGAGGGGGCATGTGCTGATCAGGGGTCAGTGACCACTTGCAGGCAGCGGCAGCCAGGGGCGATCGTGGACCACCTGCAGACGCTACTGGCGGTGCTGGCAGCAGGGTGGCAAGTGGTGACCACCTTTAGGCACCGCTGCCAGTGTCACCAGTGCCTTTTTGCAGGGGATGCACTGCCATGCAAAGGGGTTACACGTGCACCCGCTTGCATCCCCTATGCGTCGCCCCTGACTCTGTATAAATGGATTCATCAGGCATCTGACAACCTCTTGCATACCATGATTCAGAGGACTGATGGTTGTCTACTACTGTAAGGTGGCTAACAATTTACAATTGTAAACCTTGGACCAAGAGTTCAAGAACTACATGTTGTTACACTAGTCATATTTCAGGGACTGTAAAGAAAAAGGCTACATTCACATTTTAGATCAGCAATTCAGATCGGACCAGCTGTGTAGTGACCAAATGCAATTTCCATCTGAATACCATGTCCAGTTAAAGTCTACATCCTGACCTTTAAAAGCCTTCCAGGGGACTGACCCTAGCTGCTGAAGAGATTATCTCTGCCTTCATAACTTGAAACTACAGCTGTGCTCCTTTGGAACAATGCAACTGTTGATTAACTGAGTAAGTCTTGTGAGCGCAGGACTTTTTGCACAAGCTGGACCTCACAAAATTGCCTTTAGAAGGAACTCACAAACGGGAGAGAGAAACTGATACCAAATCTTACCAAGTCCAGAAACTGTATTAGGCTTGTTTGCAAAGCAAGTTATACTCAATAGCAGTTGCATTCATGACTAAATTTCAGGCTATGTGTATTAGCTCCCCATTTCAACTTCTTCTTTTGGGGAAAAAATGCGTCTATAATGAATAAAAAAATACTTAAAATTGAAATGAAATCATATTTTTCATCAAAGGAGTTTTTTTTTGCCCCTCTACAAAGGCAAAAATGGAAGGAAACGTAATAATGGGAAGAAGTGAAATTAATTGTTCACTTACCCAAATGTAACAACTGGACCCAGCAAAAGAAATTGGTCTACCCTGAAAATTGTCAACATACACCCTTCTCCAGCCTGAATGGTGACACTTTTTATATTGTACACTTGACCTGGATATGGATGTCAAGGGCCATGCCATTCTCTGCAGAAGTTAATTTTTTAACAATAGTTAATTAAAGTCCTCAATGCCTTTCTCACCTCAGTCTTCACAGACAAGGTCAGCTCCCAAACTACTGGACCTGCCAGCACAGTTTGGGGAGGAGGTAAACAGCCAACAGGGGTGAAAGAACAGGTTACAGACTATTTAGAAAAGCTGGATGTATACAAGTCCACAGAGCCAGATGCGATGTACGTGAGGGAGCTGGCCAATATGATTGCAAAGCCACTGGCCATCATATCTAAAAACTCATGGCGATTGAGTCGGGAGAGGTCCCGAATGATTGGAATAGGGCAAATATAGCGCCCATCTTTAAGAAAGATAAGGAGGAGCCAGAGAACTACAGAGTGGTCAGCCTCAACTCAGTCCCTGGAAAAATCATGGAGCATGTCATCAAAGAATCCATTTCTAAACTCTTGGAGGAGAAAGTGATTAGGAACAGTTGCCATGGATTCACTAAGGGCAAGTCCTGCCTGACCAACCTGATTGTCTTCTATGATGAGATAACTGGGAGAGCAGAGGACGTGATATACCTTGACTTCAGCAAAGCTTTTGATATCATCTCCCACAACATTCTTGAAAGCAAGTGAAGGAAGTCCAGGTTGGTTGGATGAATGGACTGTAAGGTGGATAGAGAACTGGCTGCTTCATCAGGCTCAAAGGGGTAGTAATCAATGGCTTGAAGTCTAGTTGGAAGCCAGTATCAAGTGGGGTGCCCCAGAGGCTAGTCCTGGGGCTGGTTTCCTTCACTGTCTTTATCAACCACCTGGAAGATGGGATGGAGTGGACCCTCAGCAAGTTTGCAGATGACACCAAACAGGGGAATAGTAGGATACACTGGTGGGTAGGGCTAAGTTTTACGGATAGCTAAGTAAATTAAAGGATTGGTCTAAAAGAAATCTCATGAAATTCAGTAAGGACAAGTGCAAAGTCCTGCACTTAGGACAGAACAATCCCATTCTCCAGTACAGGCTGGGGACTGACTGGCTAGGCAGCAGCTCTGCAGAAAAGGATATAGGGGTTACAGTAGGGTCAGTAAGCTGAATATGAGCCAACAGTGCGCCCTTGTTACAAAGAAGGCATAGTGGGCTGCAATAGTAAGAGTGTTGCCAAAACAAATAATTCTTCCCCTCTCTTCTGCACTGGTGAGGTTACATCTGGAGTTGTGTCCAGTTTTGGGCCCCCCAGTTGCAGAAAGGATGTGGACAAATTGGAGAGTCCAGCAGAAGGCACCAAAAATGGTTAGGAGGTTTGGGGGTGCATGACATTTGAGGAGAAGCTGAGGAAACCAGGCTTATTTATTTTGGAAAAGAGGAGACTCAGGTGGGATTTAATAGCAGCCTTCAGCTACCTGAAGAGGGGTTCCAAACCAGATGGGTCTAGACTGTTCTCAGTGGCGGCAGATAACAGAACAAGAGCGATGGTCTCAAGTTGCAGCAAGGGAAGTTTAGGTTAGGTATTAGGAAAATCTCTGTCATTGGGATACCAAAACAAGGTTTGGTAGCAAGGAGGATACCAAAACAAGGTTACCCAGAGAGGTTGTGGAATCTCTACCCTTGAAGGTTTTTAAGACCTTCAACTAGACAAAGCCTTGAATGGGATAATCTAGTTGGGCATGGTCCTGCTTTGAGCAGGGAGTTGGACTAGATGACTTCCTGAGGTCCCTTCCAACCCTAGTTTTGTATGATTCTATGATTGCATT
>NW_017728916.1:3296910-3321364 GCF_001723895.1 Crocodylus porosus
GGTAGCAAGGAGGATACCAAAACAAGGTTACCCAGAGAGGTTGTGGAATCTCTACCCTTGAAGGTTTTTAAGACCTTCAACTAGACAAAGCCTTGGATGGGATAATCTAGTTGGGCATGGTCCTGCTTTGAGCAGGGGGTTGGACTAGATGACTTCCTGAGGTCCCTTCCAACCCTAGTTTTGTATGATTCTATGATTGCATTCTATGATTAATATTATAATATAATATATACTTGAATATAAGATGAGCCTGAATATAAGATGACTGACCCCCCAGTATTTGGACTCTATATATGGAAAAATTATAAATTTATTATAACTTTCCAGGTATAAAATGTAAGCATTGGAGGGTTGTCTCTGAATCCTGTCCATCCTCCCCCTGGTCCCTTCACTACTACAGCAGGGAAAGCAGTGGCTGGGGGACTCAGGTAGCCCTTTTGCCCTCTGCCCTGCCCACTTCTTCCCCCTGCAGCCTTCCTGCCTCCCTGTCACCTGCAACCTCCTACCCCCAGTTCTTCACAACTTTGCCCTTCCCCCTACTCTCCTAGTCTCTGCCTCTTCTTTCACAATGCCCCAGTCTCCTTCTCCACCCCCACCCCCCTGCAGCCTTTCGTGTTGCATGCTGCTCCAGCTACTCCATCTCAGAACATGACACATGGAAGCTTAGCCCTTGCCTGGCCATGCAGCAGTGTTGGCGCTGCTGATTTGGCAAGACAGGAAACGGAGCTTCCACATGCTCTGTGCCTGGGAGAGACTCCAGCCGGAGCCAGAGCTGAGCTGCGCATAACAGTAAGGGGGAGGGAAGGCAATGGGGGTGGAGGGTGGGACAGAAACTGCAGAGGGGATGCGGAGGGGACAGGAGCGCTGCTATGGGTCTGACTCTGGTCCTGACCTGGGCTCAGGACCAGTCAGAGCCCGGTAGCTGCTTGCTTCCCCCTCCACTTTTTATGCAATTGTAAGATGAGGGGCATTTTCCCCCATGCTGATCTGGGGGGTGGGGGGCGCTTGTTGTATTTTTGAATAAATATGGTAAAAGGTTTATTTTATAATTCCAAGAAATATGCTTGGGAACCACAAGAAGCTAAATCCTTTAAATGTGCTTCTTTCCCCTGTTTGATAAAGCGATTGACTCTTCCTGTTTGGAGGCACTAAGGCAGGCTGAAGAGACAGTAATTCAGGAATTCAAATAAATGAAAAACATGCTGAGCCAAATTTGTATCGAGTGTTTACTCCACAAAAATCCCTGTATCCTACTACTTTGTTTGTTTGTTTTTCCAATAACACTGTGAAGAAAAGTTGGTTATGTTCCAAACTTGCTCAGAAGAGCCTAATAGAACAGAGACTGGCATATTGAGAGGAAGTGAATTCAGTCTGTGTGTAACTTGTAAAATCTTCCCAACTGGTGGGTCTACCAATTGGAAACATTGGTAGAAACCTAGAAGCATCCAAATAGCAGATACCCTGTGGGGGAGGAGAAAAGAAACCAGGCAGATAACCTGAATATTTTGTACTAACTTCCTTACTTCCATAATCTTTAGCAGAATTTTAGTTTTTGCAATGCCTGTTTTTTATACTAAGAATCCTCGCACTTCAAATAGTCTTCAGCACTAAAAAAGGCATGTTCAGGATTTTAAGAGTGCTGCAAATAATGGGATTTTTTTCTCTTGTCTATGTGAAAAAAATGGGAATGCATTTAATTTTGTGCTGACCTGAATGAAATATTTTTATTGACCAAGTCAAGGAAGAATATTTAATTTTGGGCCTGCAATATTTTTTTCAGGCCCATTCAAAAAGTATTTATGTTTTTGGATTGTTCCAATTGTTATGCTTTGCTTTTCTTTTAATTTAGGCAATGTCCAAGTGAAATTTCACTGCAAAAAACATTTAAATGTTTCAGTTTCTTCAAACTGATTTGGACACACAGGAAAAAACTAAATTCCTGAATGCCTACTTTGCTTCACTATTTCACTCAGCCAAGTGGAAAGACAAGTGAGATAAGGATCACAGGGGGCATGGTGGGATAGCCTTCCGACTGTGGATGCTTAGCTGATGCAAAACCAACTAGAAAAGCTAGACATTTATAAGTCAGCAGGACCAGATGGACTTCACCTGAAAGTACTGATGGAGCTGGCTGAGGTCATTGTAGAACCCCTGGCAAACTCTTTCAGAAATCTTGGCACACGGGAGATCCCTGAGGATTGGAAGAGGGCCAACATTTTGCCCATCTTCAAGAGGGGGAAGAGGGAGGACCTGAGCAACTGTAGGCCAGTCAGTCTACCTCCATTCCAGGGAAAATCCTGGAAAAACTCATTGAAGAATCTATGCGTGTTATGCTCATTGAGGGTAAGATTCTGAACAACAGCCAGCATGGCTTTGTCATGGGTAGGTCTCGTCTTACCAATCTCATTTCTTTCTACAAACAGGTCTCTTGCCACCTGGACGTGGGAGAGAAGGTCAGCATTATATACTTAGACTTCCAAAAGGTTTTTGATCTAGTATCCTGTAATATCCTTGTGGAAAAATTGGAAGGTTGTGGGCTTAACTGCTCAACAGTTCAGTGGGTGGGAAGCTGACTGCATGGTAGGACCCAGAGAGCTTTCATGAATGGATCTGTGTCATATTGGCTAGAAGTGGCCAGTGATGGCCTTCCGGGGTCTGTGCTTGGACCAGTGCTTTTCAACATCTTTATCAATGTTTTGGATGTGGTGGTGAAAAGCTCACTGGCCACGTTTGCAAGCAACACCAAGCAATGGGGGAGCATGTTCATGCCAAAAGATAGGTTGCAGACACAGGTGGACCTGGACCGGCTGGAGAGCTGAGCAGACCAGAACCAGATGAAGTTCAACACTCAGAAGTGTAAGGTGCTCCATCTGGGGGCAAACAATCCCCAACATACCTACAGGCTTGGTGGCAACAATTTGACTTGCACCATGGTCAAAAGGGACCATGGGGTAGTGATTGACCACCACATGAAAATGAGCTGGCAATGTGATGCTGTGGCCAGCAGGGCAAACAACAGGCGGGCATGCGTTAACCATTGCATCTCATGCAAAACTAAGAAAATGATACTCCCACTGTACTCCATACTAGTGAGACCACAGCTGGAGTACTGCATCCAGTTCTGGGTGTCATACTTCAACAAGGATGTGGAAGAACTTGAGAGGGACCCGAGAAGAGCCACCCATATGATCAGGGACTTGCAAGACAAGCCATATGAGGAGAGGCTGAGGGACTTGGGCCTCTTCAGCCTACAGAAGAGAAGGCTGAGCGGGGACTTGGTAGCAACTTACCTCTACATCAGGGGAGTACATCAAGAATTTGGTGAACAGCTGTTCACCACGGCACCCCGGGAGAGACCAGGAGCAATGGATACAAACTCCTAGAAGGCCATTTCAGGCTCAATTCCAGGAAAAACTCCTTCACAGTCAGGGTGTCCAGACTGTGGAGTAAACTCCCTCCAATGGTGGTGCAGTTACCTACCCTGGAAATCTTCAAAAGGAGACTGGACAGTCACCTCGCTGGGGTCACTTGACCCCAGTTGTCTTTTCCTGCGTACTGCAGGAAGACTGGACCCGATCTACAAGGCCCCTTCCAGCCTCTAACAATCTATGGAAAACTTTCTTCTTTTTCCAGCAGAATTATTTACTGAACTCGCCCTTGAATTTGTGAATCCCCTCCCCCCAAAAAAGGGTTTTTTTGAGAATTAATTTTTCATTAGAAAGATGATCTCCCATCTCTGTTTATTAACATCCTTACCCTGAGAATATCACAGACTCTCATGAAACTGGTAAACAACTATCAGGCATGCATATGAAATTGGTTAACACCCAACCTGTTTTCCTGAGATAGATGGACAGATCTATTCTTATACATATAAACCAGAAATACAATTTTTATTACAAAACTTTTTCTCTTTCATGTATGTATGTAATGAGAGCAATTTTGTAATAAAATCATGTTTCTGGTTTCTAAAAAAAAGAAAAAGAAAAAGAAATGCTTATATATCTAACTTAATGTCCTGTTAATATTTCAGGAGTAATTATTTTCTGCCTTCTGTAACATCTGGCAGCATCTGTATAATAAACTAGGTGTTACTTGGTTTCTGTTCAGATGAAATAAAATATATTAGGACTATAAAATATGGATTTGAGTTTTACTGAATCTACTTCTACCTGTTTACAGAAATGTACCTGGACCACTAAGCCTCGTGCTTTGGGATTCCATGATCTCTTCTGTCCTCACACTTCATTTTCTGTTGGGGTTTATCCACGTTTGAAAATAATCCAGATTAAGCCAAAGTGTGAATTTAAAGCACAGTATCTGTTCCCAAATAATGTGGAATAAAAGTGTCCATGCACAAAGTTATTCAGGAATAGCCATTCCTGAATAAATCAGTGTGCAAACAAGCATGGGAAAGTAGGTCCCATTCTCCCCCCCCCCACCCTATATTTGCTAATTTACTGCAATTTTAAACACATGAGGGGATAATTAGAAAAACCTGGGGTGAAGTGCCTCCCTAGGGGGATCTCTCATTCCTTGGTGATGAGGTAGTTGTCTTTTTGAAATCTTATACTGGCTTCAACACCTGTGTAATGAGTTTATAGCCCCCATATCATAAATTGTAATCCTAGCTGTTAAAAGAAAATCATGTGCTAAAGAGATCTTTTTACTGTCTTATAAGAATATTTTGAGACTAGTTTCATTATGTGCTAACTTCTAACTCAAGCATTCTTAATGTGTCGGCTTTGAAAATAAATGAGAATGCTAATGTTAAAAACATTTTACTTCATTAATGCTGACATTTTTGGATGAGAAAAATAGACACCAGAAGTTTGATTTTCTGATATTTGATCTATCATCTTCCAAATGGCGGTTAGGCAGTGACATGGGTTTAGCAAGTTAATGGAGTTTTCTTCTTTCTGCTTTCTTTGGTCAGACTCATTGTATAGATGTAGCCTTTTGCTGGTACAATCCTAGGTGTGTCTTGCTTTCTCTGCTTAAGCCAGTAGGAGGTGTGTGGAGCTTATTTTAATTGGGTGAACCAGGAACCATTGGGTGAACATGGGGTGAACCAGGAACCAGCTTGCTTAGCTGGTTTCAATTAGTAGTCATTCTCCACTTCCTACATTAATCCACCTGACAGCTTACCTGTTTACTTAGGTTATGATTAGGAGGGATCATTATGCTTATATTTGGTTGACCCCACGCAGAATAAAGACCATAGAATTCCTGGAGGGAATTTATTCGTTCCTACTGTCTAAATTAAGCTCTCATGCAGTGGACTTTCCTGTAGTAACAAATCTCATATTTTTCAATGTTGTTTTTGAATCTTGTTCAATTTCTTTTGCAGTACAGAAAATATGTATTAATTTTAAACATAACTAGCATAGTTGCATTAATCTTTCATGGATTCACAGCAGAAAAATAAGACTACTACTGTCTGTTGTATAGGAATTGAAATAACTGTAATAGTCAAAGAATTATTATTTAGTTTCTAATTCATCTACATTCATTGAAGATGTTTCCCCCCCCGCACCTCCCCCAGCTCATGGGAGGACCCCGAGTGCTCCCTCCCCGACCCAGGAGGCACCAGTCACCGAGCCAGGGGTGGAGAGGGGCAACGCGCTCTCTGGTGGACCCGGAAGTGGATCAGAAGTGCTTTTGGTCCACTTCCGGGTCTGCTACAGAGTGTGCTGGGGAGCCCCCTGTGCTCCTGTGGGACACTCCATGCACCTCAGCAACAGAGCACTCACGAGCCCTTGCTACTTAGAGGTAGGTAGAAAAAGCATTTAAAGCGGTGTCAGTGTCCGAATCACTGAATCTTTCCAAATCTATCCAAATCGATTCAGAGGGTTCCGATTTAATTCGGAGAAATTGAAGTCTCCTTTGATTTGATTCAGAGATTCAGCCACCAAATCAGGCCAAATCTCCACCTTATCAAATCGGGAACCTAAGAGTTGTACAGCCCTAATCAACTGTAAATAACTCCCTAGAACAGCAACTCAAGAAATGAGCAAGTAAATAGGAGAATCTGAGGAAAATAAGATCTGCATCAGTCCTTTTTATTTTCTTACAATTATTTTCAACTAGGATCTCTATAATCTATGTGTGTAATTCGCTGTAGAAAATTGTAAAGCATTGAGATGCACAAAATTACTTGTGGCAAGACTAAAAAGTCTAACAGTAAATGCTCCTCTTGTTGAAAAGAGATGAGGAAAAAAGTTCTGATGTAGACAGGAACTTTGAGCTCATTTCTAAGAATGAGGTCAAAATAACAGATGTAAAATTCTGTAATGATTTCAAGACCCTTTTTGTTTTTGTGATTGATTGGTTTTATCTCAGTGTTTGACATGGCATTTTTCTTCAACCTTCTGATGACATAAGCTATTGTACTATGAATAAAGAGACTGTTTTTGCCTTAGTCTGAGATGCACAGCTTTTTATCTTTTTTATATTTCTCATTTTCATTACAATATGTGAAGTTTCAATATTAACAGACTGTAGAACAGATGCAGATCAGTTTTCACTTAGATACATGAATGCTGGATGCCATTGTGCATGTAGCATGCCAGTAATTAAATGTATTGTCAGGATTAGTTTCTCCTTTGAAGAATTTTACATTTTCATTCTGTCTTGTAAATCAGCATACACACTGATTGATTGCAACTTTTTCCACATTCCACATTTTGCCTCAATTAGTGAGCATAAATGATTGGGTTCAGGGCATGAACCAGAGTAGTACAGTGAAGGATACTGTTGTCTATAGGACTCCTGTTTTTGTGTGGGAGCATGTTTTGGGAAAGTGACAGGCACTGAAGTAGATGTGTTAAACTGAAGTGGTTTTGGCATTAAGGTAAATGAATGCCACCCAGGAGGAAGAAGTTTTATTCCTGTGGATTTGCCATAGACTTCCTGTGCGAGTCTGAACATATTGGGTACTTCAAAGTATTTTATCCTCTTTGGACTAGCCACTGGAGGAGGATAATACACTGAAACAGTGGTTAGACATGCCTGAGTTTCCTCATCTTGCAGACAGATACCTAAGTTTGGGCAACAACTTCTGGAAGTCATGTGACTTCACTTGGGTAAGCTATATAGGTTGTATTCTTAGTTCACGTATAACTTTTCAGTGTCATATGAGGTCTTCCTCAATCATAAGCACTGTGTAGACACAGAATTTTTAATACCAGTTGATAGATGAGATAAATATCAGAATCAGAGTCTCTCTGTACCCAACCCATTACACCTTAGCCCAAATAGCGTTTTGATGGGAGGGTCAACCAAAGAAGGAGAAGATGGAGTATTCTTTTGCTTATGTCCTGCCCAAAGGATCAATTGTGTATGATGTGCTGAAGCAAGGTACAGGGACGTGACATTTCCAGTCCTAATACATGTTGAGGTGTCACCTTCTAGTAAGCACCACTAAGCAGACCAGACTGGGAAGGATCTTTTTCACCATGCTGCAGGCTAAGAAGACATCAGAGGTCCTACAAACAAGTTGGAAGTCTTTTTAGAATGAAAAGTGTGAATCAGTCTAAAGAGTGGAATCACTCCTCCTTTCTTGTAATGACTGTATGTGTGTTAATGCTTGACAGCACTGAGCAAACTGAACTAATTATTTTTTACAATCTCTTTGAAGAATAGAGACATTATCCCCTTTTTACATATCGGAAAACAAATATTTTGGCTGGTGGGACTGATTTGACTGACGCTTATGTTAGAGATCATGAGTTGTGATTCCCAGTACTTTGTATGCTGCACTGACTCCTTACATAGGAATGTCCTCTAATGTCCAAATCTCACGTAATTGGCTAAGTAGACGGTATGCTGTATGTATAACTGGCCATATGCATAAACAGTATATAACTTGAATTATGGATAAGTTAGAAATTACTAAACAGCAGCCTAGTATTTATATACTGTTCTGTTAAGCAAGTTTAAGAGAAACTATTGTTCAAAGAAATGAGTTGTGACCACTATTAAAATTTGGGTTTTTCAGATGTGGAATTGGGTCAGTTTGACTACCAGATTGCTACTAGTGAAACTTTTATTGTTTTTACTTTTCCAGTTGGCCTTGCTGAATTTCTTCCCCTCTGAAGAAAAGCTGCATCTTGGAGAAGAAAGTAAACGTGCCCGTCGAAATAAAAGGAGTAAAAGTAGTGAAGGGCCAGATGGTGAGTTTCCTTCTCAGTTTCATACTTGTCCCATTCCTCATTTCTTCAAAGGAGGTGAGAAACTTGCAGTTTTTCAGGTAATGTTTGTATCCTGGATTGCCTTTGTTGACAAGGGTGCACCTGTCCCTTAATGTAGTTCCTCCTTGAACTCACTTAACATCCAGATCATTAATTCCATCCGTTTTTATTTTCATATCATGCTACTATGATAAATTAAAATCAAACATTAAAATTTCTTTCCAAATCAATCAAGATTTATTCCAACTCACATTTGTATTTTTTTATCGTAACCTGTGATTCAAAGGGCCATAATTTCTCTAACGAAGAGACTTTGGACTTTCTTTTGCATGTGGTTTACTCATAGCTGCCTCTGCTTACCTTGTGGCACTACTATCTGCATTCTTAAAATATTCAGTCAGTAACTTCTAGTCTTAGACAGTTTCAGAAAACTTTGTCCTACACTATGGAAGTGTGTTGTAACTGGCTTCCTAAACATGACAGTGAACAGTGGGTCCATGATCTACATCAGTAATGCTCATTCTCCAGCCCATGGGTCAGATATGTCCCATGGAGCCATGTCATTTAGCCTACAGGGATACCCACAGGCCTGGCAGTGGGGGAGTGGTGGCAGCATTATTTTCCATGGCTTCCAGATGCAGGGGGCTGGATCCAGCCCACGGACTGATCCCACCCATGGGACTTGACCCACTAATTGGCTCTATGCCACTCATCCAGCCCATGGGTCTGGAAGGTTGAAAACCACTGATCTGCACTACTTACTCCCCAAGCCCTGTCAGGTGTCAAACGTGTCTTTTGCCCCTGCTTAGACAGATTAAATATGAATATTTCAGTTTTGAGCCATGCGAGTCCTATGTTTCTGTCCTATCTTTTGGAGGACCTTATACTACAGTATAAGCAGGTTAAGCGTAATATGGCTCTATCATTTTCTCTGACACTGGCTATGTCTATGCAGCACACTTACTGTCACCAATGACAGCACTCTGACATACTCTTCTGCTCTGGGAATACTGGAAACAGTATCTCACTACCTTTTGTGAAGTGCTTTTGGCTGACTGTCACTGCTGAGTAAAAGTGTCAACTTGTCTGGCTGAACAGACATGGCTACACTGCTTCCAATTTAAGATAGCTGTCTGCCTGGAACAATGCAGCATGCTTGAATGAAACCACCATTTCTGGCTATAATACTCTCTATATAGTCATGGTTTGGATTATACAATTTGTCAACTCCATGTAGCATCCTTTTCCTCCTGTCAATACCCCCCACATCGAACAAAACTGTGATATCACTGTATTCTTGAAAGGTCTTGGCAGATGGTTCACACTCCCTCACGTGTGGGTATGGGATTATAGGCTTCTTTCACAGGGTATAAAAGTACTTCAGGACATGGTTCCTGCACAATGATCTAAGGTTAGTAGGACTCAGTAGCTCAGTTACACACAGAAGAAACTTCCATTACACTGCTCCCCAGCCCCAAGGTGGTGTCCCACTTCCTATTCAGCAGCTAATTTCAGTCTCCTCCAATACCCACCTCCCAAAACCCACTACATGCTTTCTACAGTTGTCTTATACCTTCTCCTTCATCGGTCCGTTAAAAATAACACAAACTATATAATTTATTGATTATTCAGTGTTTTATATATTATTTGTTTATATCACTTGCCTCCACTGTCTAATTTGTCTATTGTCTTGTTCTGAGTAGGTCTAATTTAGATTGTGAAATCTTCAGAATATGGAACCGTGGCTGCCTATACCCATGCTCCTTATTGTTCTAATTAGAATGCTGCAGCATCACATGTATTAAGCCCCTGCACATTTTAAAATGGCTGTGGGGGCCCTTTACCTAAAACTTATCAAACAAGCTTTAGATAAATGGCCCCCACGGCCATGTTTAAACGCGTAGGGGCTTAATACACGTGATGCTGTGGCATTTTGATTAGAACAGTTGTCCAGCAGCCAAACTAATTAAAACACTACCTTGCCTCCCTCAGCCCAGAGAACATCCATAGACGCCCCATGTCTTGTTACTCTGAAGCTCTATAAAACTTTAGTGCCACCAATACAATTATTAGGAGTAATAACCAAGGTAGAGGCTGGTGGTGGTTATTTCCTGGCCCCAAAAATTGCCAGAACTGAGAGATTGCCAAAATATACTGTTAGCTGTGACCCCAAACTTGTCTCCCTTGTTCATCAAACCAAACTGTGGTGTACCAGAGGACCTTGACTGTCCATAAATAAGTAATTTTGCATCAGTAGACATCATGAAGTTAATGAAATAGTCTCTGTTTTTCCATGACCAACTACATGAAGTGAGGGAAGACTCTGGCTAATCCTAACCTTGTTTCAAATTTTTGCCCAGAATGTATTCTAGTGTTTTACACGTACATGTTGCTGTACATGGCCCTGATTCAAGAGAGTACTTTAGCATGTGCCTAACTGCTGTTTGAATAGGGATGCTGTCCTGTGTATAGTATTGCATATTGCTGCTCTGCAGCATTATATATTAAAACATTTAAATTTTGTCTAGTTGGCTTGGAGAAAGACATAATAATAATCTCTGTTGGAACTGTTCAAAAAATGGGAAATTATGTACATATGTTTTACATTTTTTCAGGAATCTAAACATTCTGCAGCAATGTCCTAATTACAATTAATAAAATGTTTTAAAATGTACTGCTTTTTCTACTTAGTCCAATATTCAATCTTTAAAAGTCAGTAAGTGGAGTGGGGATTGAAGGATTGCCTTTACAAGGTGGGGGAAGGATTCAAGAAGTAATAGCACTGGTTCTTAGATTCAAGAACAGTCTAATTCTGTCTCTCTGAATATATTCTATTGGGAATACAATAGGTAAGTGTATTGTGGGAGTCATTTCTGAGGTCACACAATTGAAGTAGATTTTCACAAGCTATTTCATTAATAAAAAAAAATATGGGATTGTTGTGGAGTGCTGCCCAATTTCTATTCAGTCTCCCAAGTACCTTTTGAAGCCAGTTTCAATTGTTGCTTCTTTATAAGGACTAGCTCTGTGGTTCCTTTGATTATGAAACTAAGCCTTTGCATTATAGTACCCCAGTTTGTTTTCATGGCCCCACCAACAAGTTAGCTTGACACCTCATGGGGCCTTAATTTCACAGGGCAGTAATGTAATCAAAAGTATCTGTTCTGAGTGAAACAGCTGTTACTCATTGGAGTATAAAGCTCTTAGGTTAGCATGGCCAAGCTAAACTTAGGATCAAAACGCATCAACCAGAGTATTTTGTCAAAACGTCAGCTCCTCAGAAATCCAACTGAACTCTGTCCTTTAGAATCTCTTGCAAGTATTCTGAACTACAAGAAACCTGTTCTAAACCAAGTAATATTCTCCTCATATCCAGTCTTTTCATTTTAGGCCCTTTGACTCCTGTTTATTAAAGTTACAATACAGTTGTTGGGGCTTCCATTGTCTATGCCAGTGCTCCTTTGATAGGTGGACGGCATCATCAACATTTGGTAGACCAGTTCACAGTTTCATAGTCGGTAGGGTTGGAAGGGACCTGAGCAGATCATCAAGTCCGACCCGCTGCCATGGCAGGAAAGAATGCTGGGGTCAAACAAGCATGGCTAGGTGATTATCTAGCCTCCTTCTGAAGACCCCTGGGGTAGGAGCGAGCACCACTTCTCTTGGAAGTTGGGTCCAGATCCTAGCCACCCTGACTGTGAAGTAGTGCCTCCTGCTGTCTAATCTGAACCTACTCTCAATCAACTTGTGACCGTTATTCCTGGTTACTCCGGGTAGTGCTTGGGGGAACAGGGACTCTCCCATTCCCCGCTGGTCCCCTCTGATAATTTTGTAGACGGCCACCAGATCCCCTCTCAGCCTTCTCTTATGGAGGCTGAACAGGGTCAGGTCATGTAGCCTCTCTTCGTAAGGCCTGCCCTGCTGCCCCCTGACCATGCGAGTGTGCCTCCTCTGAACCCTCTCCACATCCCTCCAGAACTGCGCCACCCAGAACTGGACGCAGTACTGCAACTGTGGCCTGACCAATGTTGCACAGAGGGGAAGGATCACTTCCTTGGACCTGCTTGTGATACATCTGTGGATGCATGACAAGGTGCAGTTAGCCTTACTGACCACATTCTCACACTGGAGGCTCATGTTCATCTTGGAAACAGTAACAACTCCAAGATCCTTTTCTGCCTCTGTGCTGACAAGAAGGGAGTTCCCCAGCCTGTAGGTATGCTGCTGGTTCTTCCTCCCTAGGTGCATTACCCTGTACTTGTCAGTATTGAATCCCATCCTATTCTTATCCGCCCAGCCCATAACCTGTCCAGAGCTAGATGTGGCCTGTCCCTTCTATCATGCCCACCTCTCCCCACATCTTAGTGTCATCCATGAATTTGAACAAGGTGCTTTTCACCCCCTTGTCCAAGTCGTTGATGAAGATGTTGAACAGTGCAGGCCCGAACACCGAGCCCTGGGGGACCCCTCACTGCCCACATCCCTCTAAGTCAAAAATGACCCATCCACCACCACTCTCTGGGTGGGTCACTGTCTGTTGGGTCACTTCAGCCCACACAGCACCCCTTCTTTGTGAGGTATAATTTTGCTTTTTAGAGCAAGGCAAGGCCTTGCATCCTCTCCCCCATCAAAGTCTTGAGGTGTGGGGAGGGAAAAGATCACTCCTTAACTCAAGCTAAGAAACCACAATGTGCAAATGACAGTGATGGGACTTTCCCTGCACACACTGTACTATGAGACCACCACATAATGAGACCAGAGAATATACTGTTAATCTTACTTGCAGAAGGTTGGGGAGGGTGGCATCTTAGGCTGCCTATACATGTGCTTGGAGATGAGGGAGGGGGTGCTGTTTTAATTAGTGTGGTTCCTGGAGAGCTGCTCTAATTAAAATGCCTCATCATCACGTGTATTTAACACTCCCGCACCACCACATTTCAAAATGGCCATGGAAACACTGTAACTAACAATCATTTGACAAGGCCATTTTGAAACGCGGGCGAGGGAGTGGGGGTTAATATATGTGCTGTTGAGGTGACACTAGAGTGTCCTAATTAGAACATGAACCAGCATGTCTATAAGCAGCCTTAGCCTAGGGACAGACATTACACATAAACTGGTTTCAGCAATCAGAAACTGGTTTAAACCTGTAACAGAATGTTACAGTGCACATAAACCAGTTAGAAAATGGCTGAAACCAGTTTGAGAGAAACCTGGCTGAATGTAGTATCAGACTTAATTGATTTGGGTCAAACCAGTTTATGCAATGTCTATCCCAGACCCGTTCCTGGTTCAAGTTAAACCAAAGTCCCCCAACATCATGCTCTCTGGGCTGGACAGGGCTGTCTGCTGGAGCAGAGCAGGGGTAGCCCTGCCTCTGCTTCCTAGCCAGAACACTATTGCAACTTCAGCTGGCTGAGGGACCACAGCAGCTGCCAGGCTTCCCCCACTCCCCTCCCCTTGGCTGCTCAAGCAGGGATACCCCTCTCTCCCCTCTCCCATGGCAGGGACCCCAGCACAGGACCCTGGCTTTTAACTCCAGCTGTTTATTCCTATATCCATCAATGTGTTAACTGCCATATTTATCCTTACTGATCTCTTCAATCCACCTTAGGTGCCACCCTGTCCTACCTTCTGAACTACCTCACTACTCACATTAACCTGACTGTACTTTTGCAATCACTTCCCTATATTCTACTCAGTCTTCCTAGCTTGAAATGTGTGAGACCAGAACATGACAGGACCAGGTAACTTATGGTTTTGGTCATTTTTCAGTATCTACCTCTAACAGAATGTGTCAAACTACTTGGACTGGTTACAAGTTAATTTTAAGCTAGTGTTCAAGGGTCTTCAAGAAGAGAGAACATCTTGTTCCTTTCACAAATCTACTTTCATCCCAAACAGACTCTTCAGAAATCAAAGAATTTACAATGCGCCCTTCGTTACAGCGAGGCAGAGAGCTGGATTCCAGATAGTGTCATTCTTTTTCCAGGAGTCACTGAACCTCTCTGTCTCAAATAACAAAACGTCCTCTGCATAAGCCTAAAACCAATAATAGAGATCAGACAGGTACAAGGCCCACCACACTGTTCTATTTACAAGTCAATCTCATGTTTTCAGGTTCAGTTTTATACAAAACAGCTTTTCCCCCTGAATGTATGTTGATATGACAGATAAAGCCCTTGAATGGTTACTATCCATACAAAGTCTTGCAGAGAACTCAAATAACCAAGGAAAAAACCTAATGAGTTAAGTGCACTAAATATGCTAAAATAAAATGCATCCTCTATATTGAAGATGATTTTGCCCAAGGCTCACCATATTGTCTACAGCCTAAAATTCCATGTTAATATATATCAAGACAAATATTTTTAGTTAAATGGAAACTGTTTACTAGTTTAAACAAAGGCAGGTCCTTATTAAAATGCCAGTTTGGAATTCATACTTCATATGACATTGGATCCAGGATTTTGGCTCCACAACAACTCCTGATTTTAGGGTACAAAATCCATATTTTCCTAATTTTTCAAGGACACGGGGAAAGAGAAAGGGAGTGGTTGTGTTTATACTGTTGCTGTATACAGGTGTCAATTCAGGTTTGACTTCTCCTGTAAGTGTAATCAAAGTATGTCCAGCTAATTTGTGCCTTGGAAGAATGAAACATATTGCTGTTTTTAAAATACTTCAAATTTAGACTCAGACAGATTTTAGCTTAGTGCTAGAAATTTTCAGGATCACCAGTCTTTTCCAAATAATTAATGTGCAGTATACTTTAAAAACCAAAACAGCAACAATAAAACATTTTAAAACCCATGTCTTCCTGCCAGCTCACCTCACAGACTGCTTTGTGACTGTGGCTCTAGTGGTGACCTGTTCCAGAACTGGACACTCAAGACCTCCAAGCTCCCTACAAGCTTCAGAAGCCTCTGCTTGCCACTGAGCTTTTAAGGCTTCTGAGTTTCCACCATGCTTCCTTCATAATCCAATGGAGCAGACCAGGGAAATCCCTGGAACTATGGGGTAGTAGTAGTTTTGGTTACCCAATCATGGTGGCACAAGGTGAGCTTACCACCACCATTATGGAGCATGCAACCTCATGGAGCAGAGATAAGGCAGTAAAGCAAATGACCTCACAGTGGCTGGCCCTTAAGGGTGCTACACAGGGTCACATGTAATGCTATCTACTCCGCACATTACCATTGTATAGTTCTGATTACAGGCTGACCCCAGGTATAGGCTAATTGTGATTTTTGTGTTATTTTTTCAGGGGCCAAAAAGGTTGGCCTATAATCAGAATAATACATTATTTTTATTTGTTAAGTGCCAGCAATGAGCTAATTGTAAATAAAGGTCACGGGTCACAAAGAGACATTCCCTGCTCTGAAAAGTGAACAAACTAGAAATGCTGATCAGCCTAAAAACTGATTTACTAGAAACTGGATATTGCCATTTCTGGCCTTAGCAAAAAATGTCTCAGGTTCCTCATCTGAAAAAAAAAAAGAAAAAAAAGAAAAAAGAAGAATGTCCAATTAGGCATTGGTACAAATACTTTTAATGCATTTGTTTTCAATAAAGATTTTCCTGTCCAATGGAGATGAGAACCAAGTAAAGTCTGTATCTTAAGCATATACTTTAGTACTTTGATCTGTCCAGTTCAAACTAGGTAACCCACACAATAGTGCTTCCATCCAAAGATATTTTATTTCACTTAAGTAAAAACTGGAAAGGACACTTCATGAATCTAACAAACCCCACCATACTAACTGTACTAGGTACTGGAGTCTTTTTCATGGGACTGTGCTCAGCAGCAGCAACTCCCAAGTTACTCAGTTTAGTCAAGTTACTTTTGTATAACTAAGAATATATGTTCCTGATATCATTTTACCCTTCAAAAGAAATAAATGTATTTGCATACACATTTTAAATGTTCCCTTGCCATTAATTATGAATATACTTCCATTTACATGTAGACTGTATCTATGATAAATTTACATGAAGGAGCTTAACTGTTATATAACATCATTTTAAGAAATTAAAAATAATTTAATTTACTCACACACACTCCCCGCTCCCCCAAACACAAAAAAAAAATGGATGGAAAAATGCAGCTCATGGAAAAATCCATTTCTAAAATTATTTTACTTTCCTCTTAAAGTGTCAACTTTTTCATCTACTTCAGAACTGATAAAGGACTGTTGGGAGAATTATAGTTTTTCATATAGAAGCAAAATTGAAGGTGGTAGCAATCCAGACCATTCATTCCCTTTAAACTAGCTATTTCTTTTTGCTACCATCAAATTAGTATTTGGACAATTTAAATAGGGTAGTTACCTTATTAACATGTCTGCTTCACTAAATTTTAAAAATGTTTGTATCTGGGAAGCTTTCTTACTATGAAATTGGATCACAAAGTTACCAGAATAGATTACCCACACATCACAATGTTATTCTTGTTTTTAATATTATGGGTCACATTTAGCTGGAATAGCCCAGTGAAACTGTTCCAAATAAAACATACGTATTCACATTTTGGGGAATGAACATCCTGGGGGTTTCATGGTGCTTTAAGTTGTTCCTTGGAATATGGCCATAATGAAACAACTTCCACTGTGAAATTGCAAAATCTTTAGGGGAGATGGGAAAACTATGAGACTGTGAGGTTAAGAGAGGGAAAACTAACAATAGAGAAAAGAGAACACAACTGCAGGCAGGACTTGGACAGCTTAGCAAGTGTCAAGTCACATATGTTGTATTATCTGAATACTTTTCTCCCTCTAAAATATGGTACCACCCTAAAAGATGGTACCACATGGAAGGAACATTTCAATGCATAGTATCAATGCAAGTTATAAAATCATCATAAAGAAAAAAAAAGAACTCTGTTGGCAGTGCTGAGGCTTATGGATTTATTTGTCCTTTTGGTTGTTGACAAATGCATGGCATAAGTAACAATTTTGGACTCTAATTCTGTAGCCAATTGAAAAGATGTTGAGTAAGTAACCTAAGCTTGGAGGTGGGAAAGGGTGGGCAGGGGGGTAGACTGCCCAAGTAGGCAGTAGATACTGATGTGATTTAGGAAAGCAGGGGGCTACAACAGAGTAGGTTTCAAAGTGGGCAGTAGGCACTCTGTAAACAGTGCCATCCAAATCATAAACATGATAAAACCTGTGAAAACTGGGGACACTGTAGGCATCTTTGCACATGCTCTGGGGCTAATTAGCATGCTCCAGCAGGCCCGATTAATCCAATCTGCTCTGATGTGTGCATGCATTTGAGCAGGTGTCAGGCACATATATAGGTTCCCTTTAGAACCAATGAATAACCTTCCTAAGAGGGAGGAAAACCAGATCATGAAAACATCCTGAGGGGTGAAAGATGTGTCATTGTCAAGGTGACTAAGATGGAGAAGGGCTGTGGATCACCCATAAAAGCTCAAGCTAAAATAAGGACTGTGGAATCTCTGCCCACCTAATCAAGAAGAACTGGAGATCTCAGAAAACTTCTGAACACTTGGCTGCCAAGAGACACTCAGTCCTCAGCGCTATGAAAGACTTATGCAAAGTTTTTGTTGTGTCTTAAAGTAGGCAAAGGTTTCTGTTGTTTCTTTGTCTTATGTTTAAAATTGTAAATTGCTATACTCAAAATGCTCTCTTCAGAGAATGGACTATTCTTGTCCAAGTCATTTTCATGACTTCAGTGCCACCACCTAAATTCTAACACTCAGGTTAGGTAACATGGTTGGTTAACAGATGAAATTTTACTGGTGTAAAATTAAACACTCAATAGATTCATAATAATTAGCTGAGGAAGCTCTTTAAGAGCTATTTTTTATTTTAATCCTCTTTTACTAAAATCCATTTTGTTTTAAGCAGTCAGCTTTCAGAATTGGAGGAGAACTGCAGGCAGAAACAATAGCTTCATATAAAAAGGCTCTGGTTTAGATTCAAGAAGAGGAATCTCTAGAGCTCTCAGTCCTTCTCCATGTTGCCTAATCTCTGATGATTCCAGAAATGATTGCTTTGGTGACTTTCCTTTAATATCTGTTCTTTCCCATCTCTAACCCTGGCTCATCTCTTAAGTTAATTTCTTTCCATTTCTGCTGTGGTTTGGGCAACCTCTTTTGGAGGAACTCTAAAAACCCTAAACTTCCTGCACTATACATTTATCTTTTACTTTAAACTAAACTATCTTAACTAAGCAGCACCTTCTCTTGGCTGCTGAGATGATAACCTCATCTGACTTCTCAGCCTAACACTAAAAACCTTTTCCAAAGAATCCTTTAATATAGAAGCTTGACAATTTTTCCTGTTGAAAAAGCTGATATCACCACATGAGAACTCTTTGTGGCAGGGAACTCTTTTGGTTTCAGTTATGGCAGATGAGGATAATCTAAGTACCTTGACAGATTAAAACGATTCAAAACTTGTTAAAAATTGATACTGAGAACAGGGATGGGGATGAGGTGATATATATATTTAAGCTCTCCAGCATTCATTACTTGTATTCTAAAGAACTTTGAGATGTCTTGGCATGATAAAACTCTATGCAAGTTGAATAAGCTATGTTTAGCCTTGGCAGGATTTGGTTTTAAACCAATAAACATTGATAAACAGAGATTTCACTGCACACTCACAGACGGATGGGAAAAACATTTCCATCCATACTAATCAAAATGTATAGAAAGGGGACTGTAATAAGGAATCCTTATTACTGTTACTGGACAATGGAGAAAGTGAGAAGAGGATCAGAGGTCAGAGGGGTTACAGAGGAAAACAATGGGCAGCCTAATAACTCATCAGTTAAGCAATTAGTTTCACCTTCAGAGGTGTGGGGGGAGTGGGCTGGAGGAAGAGATAAGATACTTAAACAGACCCCCACCCAAACCACAGAAGCGGGGAGGGGAGGTGGAGGGGAGAGTATTCTAAGCTCCAGCCTAGTAGCAGCAGGGCCGTGCCTGGGCCAGATGGGCTAAATGTAGGGTCTAAAGCAGGGGCAGGCAATTATTTCAGGCGGACAGCTGCTTACCCAGTTGTGACAAGCTGTTGAGGACTGCATGGGTAGCCCCGCCCCTTGACAGGTGCCCTGCCCCGGTCATCATCTTGGGACTAGTGTCTCAGGGCCAGCACCAGTGGGGCCCAGAGCAGGACGCAGGCTGGCAGAGGTCTGTGGAGCCAGGCTGGGCTGTACCAGCAGGGAGAGGTGGGGAGCTGGCCCGGCTCCACAGAGCCCCTGCCGGCTGGGACCCTGTACTCCTGCAGCCCTGCTCTAGACCCCATGCCAGCACTGGCCCTGAGGCACCAGTGTGGGCCTCGTGCATCCGCTCACTCCCAGTGGCCCCAGCCCCGCAGTACAGGCTGGGGGCAGAGTACAGCCCTGATCCCCTGCTCCACAGCAGGGAACAAGCTGGTGCTGAGTGCAGGGAAAAGCAGCCCCTCCCCCGCCCTGTGGCCCGCGCTCTGCTGCAGGCACAGGCAGCCCCCGGCAGGCTGTGAGCGGCTGCAGTGCAAGGCGCCAGCCACGGGGCAGGGCTGCTTTTCCCCGTGCAAGTACCAGCTTGTAACCTGTCCTCGCTGCCAGCCTGGGTCCTGCGGCAGCTCTGGGCTCGCCCGTCAAGGCTGTGCACAGCGGCAGCAGCTGCGGCCCCCGCCCCCCCCACTTGCCATGCCAGGCAGTGTTTGCTGCTGCTACTGCTGCCTGACAGGAGCTCATGTGCTCTGGACGGCCCAGAGGCGGTGGCAGGCTTTCAAGCACAGTCATCCTTCTTCAGGCACAGGGAGTCTCTGCTGGTCTGGACTAAGATATCCATCTTATCTGTAAGCCGACTATCCCTTAATTGTAAAATATAAGATGTTTCTTACTTTGTGTTTGGAGATCTCTGAACAGTAAAATCAGGAGGTGCAATTAAGATGAGGGCATATTTAGACAGTTGGCTTTTTCCGTTTCCGTTGTTTCGCGTATTGTCGAGACAGCACTAGCAACTTTATGATAAAAGTACATTTTTAAACTGGCAGTTTGGCTTGCAACTTTTACTTATCGCCATGTGTGATGTAATTGCAATACAATGGTACCATACCTCTCGACTGCAACTCAAGCATCTCTAGCTTTCATTTTTGATGTTTTGCTCTGAAAGTAGTTGGATAACCAGGGTCGCAGCTTTAAGTGTACTGGGATTCTTGTTTTTAATAAAGGTGTGATTCCAACACGTGGTGCTCTCCTTGGGCCTGGTCTTGATCCAGCAGAACACACTTAGCAGAGTACGTGGGAAGTCTTATTGATTTCCCTGAGACTATTTGCGTATTTAAAATCAAGTAAAATACTTTGTTGGATCTAAGCCACAGTGCTCAGGGGGTGGTTTTCTCATCTTATTCAATAGCTTAGTGATTAGGGCACCAAGTTCACATTCCCTCTTTTCTCTGAGTGGATCTGAACCCAGATCTCCTAACTCTAGATGGGCCATCACCTCAAGGATGCTGAAGTTTTTGGGTTGGCTTCCCTAATCTTTCCTGTTGCATCTGTTCCACATCGTATGAGCCAGTTGTGAATATTCGCTGATCAGCGAGGGTCTGACTCACCTAGTGGTTAGGAAACTCATCTGAAACTATTCTAAGTTTCTGTCCATCTTTCTTGCTTTCTGATGGCTCAGAGACTACTTAAGTGTTTTATTAAATGTGGAGTAGTTCCAAATGGAAGAGGAGAGAAGAAAGGGAGTCAGACTCACTTCAATATATTCCATAATTATGGTTATGACAACCTGATGGGAGGTAAGAGATGCCAGCTGAAATGCCTTCAGGCATCCTGGGTAGGTGCCCTCCATCAAGGAACTCCTGGTTAACAGAAGGACTCCACCAACACTGACTTCTTGGAAAGTCAGTTTGGCTGCTGAATTAAAAAATATTAACATGGCTCTACTCAGTGTTTGGCCTACAGCCCATTCAAGCCTGGCTCCTACTTTCATTATGGCTTTTCCTGCATGCAGGCCAACTTCAGGATCTTTCAAGTTTTCTTTCTTTATATAATTTTAAGCAGATATAATTTGGAGACCTTGGAAAGATAGCTCTCACTCCACATTTTGTTCCATGTTAATAAAGATGTAATAAAAATGTGGTTAAGATCCACATTTACAAATACCAGTTGTACAATAAATTTATTGCATTATTTTAGCTCTCCCCAATAAACAATTACCATATTTACTCAATTCCAAGACAAGGTTTTCCCCCTCATTTAATGTGGGGAAAAAAGCCACTTGTTTTGGAATTGA
Organism: Crocodylus porosus; assembly: GCF_001723895.1. Taxonomy (NCBI): domain Eukaryota; kingdom Metazoa; phylum Chordata; order Crocodylia; family Crocodylidae; genus Crocodylus; species Crocodylus porosus. The sequence goes on from NW_017728916.1 coordinate 3,318,361, forward strand.
GTATGAGGAAGCAGGGGGGAAGGCAGCTGCTGCAGCTCCAGCTGGAGCTTCAACTGCTGCCTGCCTCCCCCACCAGTTAGGGCCCAAACTCTGTTCCTATGCTCTGTTTCCCAGGCTAGAATAGGGACAGGGCTGTCAACACTAAAGCAAGGGTAAATGGTGGGGTGCAGAGGGCAGGAAGCCAAGGCTGTTGGGGGGACAGGGGAGATGGGAACCCAAGGTTTCAGGAAGGGAGAGAGGGAGAAGCAGGAGGCAAGGGTCCCAACCTGCTTGACCTCCAACACCACCTTCCCCACCATCTGCACCCTTATCACTCCCCTATTGCCTACCTCTCTACTACTTTCCCTGTTGCAGTAATGAGAGGGACAAATTTAAGATGACCTTTCAGTAATTAGATTCTATAGATAGAAAATTATAACAAATTTATAAGTTTTCCTTGTATAGAATCTAATTACTGGGGGTCATCTTAAAGTCAGGGCCATCTTGGATTTGAGTAAATCTGGTCCTTTCCTTTTTCATGTCCTTGTAACAAGGTATTTCGCAGAACTCGTAGGTTTCACTGGAATCTGACAGGCCACACCATGCGTACTTGTGCTGTAACCTTGAACTTGCAACCTCTTGGGCTGTCAACTATGTGCCTACTACCCAAGCCCCCAGGAAAATATAGTAAAAATCTTTTATATTTTTTAAACATAAAAAATGGGAAAATCCTTGTAAAAATGTAATAATGCCCATATTCTTAAGTGTCCTGTTGTTTCCCCATGTGCTTTCACATTGCTATGGCTGATGAATAGGTAACTTGCATGTTAGGCTATGGGGGGAGAGATGGTGAGATTTAGTTTAATGGCATGTATACACCATTGGTATGATGGGTTCATTAGGGACAGGTCCTGTCAGACCAACCTGGCTGCCTTTTATGACCAGGTCACAAAATCCTTAGACGCAGGTGTTGCAGTTGACCTAGTTTTTCTGGACTTTAGGAAGGCCTTTGACACTGTCTCTCACCCCATTCTCATTAAAAAATTAGTCAACTCTGGCGTTGATGCCGACACAGTCAGATGGGTTGTAAATTGGCTAGAAGGCCGCGCCTAGAGAGTGGTGGCGGACAGGTCATTTTCGACTTGGAGGGATGTGGGCAGTGGGGGCCCCCAGGGCTTGGTATTCAGGCCCACACTCTTCAACACCTTTGTCAGTGACTTGGACGAAGGGATGAAAAGCACCTTGTTCAAATTCATGGATGACACAAAGATGTGGTGAGTGGTGGGCACGATAGAGGGGACAGGCTACAACTAGCTCTGGACAGGCTACAGGGGTGGGCGAATAAGAATAGGATGGGATTCAGTACTGACAAGTACAGGGTAATGCACCTAGGGAGGAAGAACCAGCAGCATACCTATAGGCTGGGGGACTCCCTTCTTATCAGCATAGAGGCAGAAAAGGATCTCAGAGATGTTATTGTTTCCAAGATGAACATGGGCCACCAGTGTGAGGACACGGTCAGTAAGGCTAACCATACCTTGTGATGCATCCACAGATGCATCAAAAGCAGGTCCAAGGAAGTGATCCTCCCCCCCTCTGCAACATTGGTCCGGCCACAGTTGCAGTACTGTGTCCAGTTCTGGGCGGCACTGTTCAGGAGCGATGTGGAGAGGGTTCAGAGGAGGCACACTCGCATGGTCAGGAGGCAGCAGGGCAGGCCTTACAAAGAGAGGCTATGTGACCTGAACCTGTTCAGTCTCCACAAGAAAAGACTGAGAGGGGATCTGGTGGCTGTCTGTAAAATTACCAGAGGGGACCAGCAGGGAATGGGAGAGTTCCTGTTCCCCCAAGCACTACCCGGAGTAACTAGGAATAATGGCCACAAGTTGATTGAGAGTAGGTTCAGATTAGACATCAGGAAGCACTACTTCACAGTCAAGGTGGCTAGGATCTGGAACCAACTTCCAAGTGAAGTGGTGCTCGCTCCCACCCTGGGGGTCTTCAAAAGGAGGCTAGACAGCCACCTAGCTGGGGTCATTTGACTCCAGTACTCTTTTCTGCCCGTGGCAGTGGGTCGGACTTGATGATCTGCTCAGGTCCCTTCTGACCCTACCAACTATGAAACTAGGTGCATTTTATTGGCCGGTAGAAAATTACAGAAGAATTCGTTAAAGCAGTGGTATACCAGCAACTTGAAGTTGAATCAGTTTCAAAATATGCTTTCAGTAGTTTGGGCCGCTGTGCGTCCTTTTCAGCCCTGCTGCATATTGTTGTTTCACAGGCGCATTTTCTGTCTAAGGCAGAGCCCAAAGACCTTCCAGAATTCCCCCATTAGAGGACTACATAAATGAATTCTTGTACTACTGGGTCTTTCAATCCTTCCCCTCTTCTGTTCTTTGCCATTGTCATTTCTCTCCCTCTTCCAGCTGTCAGATCGTCCTCCTGAGCCAGGGGCTGCTAAGATGAATCAGAGACATGTAACTGCTGTCACTTAACACAGAGCAACCAGTCAGCACTGTACAACAGGTTTAGAGCAGCGGTGGGCAAAATATGGCCCGTGGGTGGGATCCAGCCCACCAACTGATTGAATCTGGCCTGCAGGCAGGCACCCATCAGTTGATTGGATACAGCCTGCAGCTGGCCCTGTAGTGCTCTGCATGGGGCTAATCTCCATTCACTCCCACCACAGGCAGCATATGCCATGCTCCCACTCATGTCCATTGGCCCTGGCTCCAGCAAGCATGCACAGCTTCCCAGTGGGGCTGCTCCCAGCGCACCTGCAGCTTCCTGGGTACTTCTCAGCTCCCCCCGCTTTCAGTGGCTCTTCCTTTTCCTCCTGCCGCTCTTGTGCTGCTCTGGCCAGGGACGCAAGCTGCAGCCGGGTGGCTCCTGTCTCAGTGCACGGGGCTTGGGATCCAGCTCACAGCTGCCTTCCACCCACTTATAGTTTCATAGTTTCATAGTAGCTAGAGTCGGAAGGGACCTAGGTAGATCATCTAGTCCGACCCCCTGCCTTGGCAGGAAA
>NW_017728916.1:3322094-3345091 GCF_001723895.1 Crocodylus porosus
TATTCATTATTATGTGCTCTGTAATGATTCTCTCACTACCCACTCCACCTGCTATTTAGCCTGCTTTAATCCACAAATACTTAACCCTCCCCCCTCAACAAACTTTCTTGGCTCTTTGGTGTGTATGTGCTGCTATAGAACCACTGTAGTTCTGAGATTAACAAATCATTCTGGGAAGGGTAATTAGCAACAGTTGTGCTAAAAGAAACCATAAAGAATGTTAAGTTACAGCACTTTTAAATAAACTGTGTTTGAAATGTTAGATCTCTATTCCCAGAGCAACAGTAAAAAATACTGTTGGCTCTATGCTAGCAAAGCCAAAATATGGGAGCAGCATGGTTGTAGCTACAGGAGACAATTCCATACTTTTGCCCTTTGGAAGGGATGAGGTTATAAATAATGACAGACAGAACATCTTACAAAACAGATGTCAATAGGGCCCTTTAAAAACAAATCTTTTTAAAAACTAGAGCTTATTTGCCTCTGGCTTTCATCTCTGTGCCCAGTTAGATCCCTGCAGTGCTCCTTGCCTGGTTTCTTTTTCCCCTTCTGGATTTTTCACATTATTCTTGTTGAGAAGCAGAATAGTTGTTGGCCCATCCTCTGAATCTGGGGCAGGGAGAATGGAAAGAGGCTCAGCAGATGACTGTTCTTAAACTGACAGCACTTCGGTTCCTACTACTTTGGCAACCTTATTGCTGAGGGGAGCCCCTTGTTTAGGATTGTATTCATTTTGCTGCAGCAAATATATATTTTTATATTAAAATTTGCAAGGCTTTCTCATTGGGATATCAGGAATCAGATAGCTACACCTGGCACAAAAAGACTAATATGGTAGCAGTGTGGTTCTACTTCTTTGATACTGGTCCAAGTATCTCAATTGGAGCAGGAACGTTGGTATTTATTTTCTGGTCATGAGATGGTTTCTTCTACAACCAGCTGTCAAATAACCAAAAGCCGTAGTATGAACTTCTTTCTTTTCTTTTTCTTTCTCTCTGCCTCCCTTTCTCACTTTTTGAAAGGAAATACCTCCAGGATATTCCAGTCCTAGTTCTCAGAAGTTGGTTTCATGTGTGGTTTAGCAGAGCATGGCTAGCATGGCCTGGCCTTTCAACTTTGTCCATTCCATACTTGTTTGTTATCCCTTCCTTATGTAATGATGATGATGTAGTGTGTTTTCTGTTTTAATACACCCATCACAATAACAGTTTCTTCTGCTCACTTCCTCTCCTTGTAAAAAGGAAAGTCATATCCATCTGACTCAAGGGGCATAGAACAATTGGTTTCTTTGTGTTAGCCACATGTAATTCCCCATAGTCAGGAATTCTCAGAAACACAGATGCATTAAGGGCAAATAGAGCCTTATTGTACTCAGAAACCATGGTGATGAGCATTGAATAAATAAAAAGCAAGACCATTTCCCAGACACTAGAACAAAGATGGTCCCTCCAATGGAAAGGTTCATCAGAATGTACTTAAACTGTTATGTGGTTCTCCCAAAATGGAGAGAAGGGGGAGGAGAGAGTGCAGTATTACATCTGAAGGGGCTGTACAATTATATGAAAATTTTCAAGTGAGGAACCAGAAACTTGAAATCTCAGTGGTGCTTTTGCCTGGACACTTTTTGACTGTGGTAGATATGTGCAAAACCTATTTATGCATCCTCATCTGACAATTATCTATGTGGCATGTATGTTTTCATAAGAAATGACTTGCAAAAGGTCCTGCAGTCTGGATGCTTCTGCTACAGACAGGTTCACCAAGATACAGGTTAAATAAGTAACATGCTAATTTGTTATCTATTTAAACAGGCTCCTCATTGTGGCAAGATCTAGAGAAGAGTTACAACTGGGCAAAAATAGCAACAACCCAAGCTGCAGCTAATTCATGGCCGTGTGACGATTAACAAAAATAATAAATTAATACCATTCCTGAAAATCAGTATGTGATAGATAGTAGATGATCACAAGAGTAGGAGTCTCTTGCTTCAGGAGTATTTCCTCACAAGGAAAAATAAGGCAGAAAATTATCCAAGTCACAAAGACCACAAGCCAATGACACAGTTGCCCAGATCCAGAAATAACCTCATAATAGCACTGTTTCCCTTGTATTTTTCTCCATTGCATGCTAAAGTGCCCCAAAAGGAAGACTGCTGGAGGCATCAATAATTCCTGTAGTACCATACTGGCCTGGACTACTGATAAAGACTCACGTTCTCTTTTTCCTAGAGTAGAAGTCATTACAGTTTCTGGGTGTTTTTGTTCCTATTATTTATTTTCGATTGTGTGTCAGACACCCCAGGTCTGTCCAAAATGAATAGGGTATTGTAGTTGAAGAAGGACCTTGATATTTGGTGATCAGATTTTTTAATATGGCAACTTAAATAAAACTCCAATTGTTTATTGTTACTTAGTTGAAGACTGAATCTTGCCTTCAGAGCTGTAGTCCTAATTCATCAGTCTCTTTGCTGAAACCCCTGGCCAAGTCTTCTTGCTTCTCACTTTTTCACTGTCCACTCAGAGAGAAAAATGTCAAAATATTCATTCTAGGCTACCCAGAGAAGATATTGTCTTATCTTAGTGTATTTGATTTGATTAGTAAGTGCCTCAGGGTTGGGATCAACTTCAGTTTACATCTTGTACAACACTGAGGCTTTGTCAGAGACTAAGTTATAGTGGAAAATTACAGGACATCTTTGCTATTTTTGGGTAGATCCCAGAGTTGCCCATGAGGACCTTTGTTGCTGATGTAATAATGTGTGTTATGAGACAGATTTGTAGTAATAAAAAAGCCAAGGCAAACTTAAAAACATTGCTTTTTCACAAGTGACTAGTAATTTCAGGTTGCCTCCATTTTTGGGTGACCACCTTAGACTCCTAAAAGGGGCCTGATTTTCAGAGAGCAGATGTTTAGGATCAGATCTGGGAGGGGAAGGAGGGGTGTTGTTGCAGTCCCCTTTGATTCCTGGTCCATTGCCAAGATGTTCGGGAAGGCTAGATTTTGTTTTATGAATCTGAAAGAGATGTCCATTTAATTCTAATTACTACAGAACTAATGAAACAATATATTTGATTTTTTTTTTACCTAGATTGTCATGTTTTTATACATAATATGATACACCAAATTGATACACTTTTGCTCTGATCTTAAACTGGACAAAAATAGCCCTAGGCTAGTAGCTTATTAATAAAGTTTTAGTTTCTTTTTAACTTGATAAAAATATGCTTTGTGTTAGGTGATGATGTACCACATCATCTGAACCCTAGTTTTCAAAATCCTACATCCACCATGTGGATGTGCATTCCTTTCTGAAAATGGGTCTCTTCTGAAAATGGGTCTCAAGTTAGGTACCTAATAATTGAGGCATTTAATGAACTTTATGTCATACATACACCACCAGCAGGAATGCAAAATTAGGTTAATAGTTGCTGACCTCTTTCCAATGTGAGACTGATACTCTAGTGTTTTACTGATGCATCATTCACTACTGAGCCTTGATTTCCATGAATAAGCTTTGATCCTTCAGTCATCCTTACCACATAGTTGCATCAGTTGGCACTCTCTGGTGTTAAGACATCTGCACTTACATTCAGCTGCTATTTGTCTGTCCTTGTATTGAGCAACCAGGCAGTAGTCCACAGGCTGAGTACATTTTTCACAACAAAAGCAGCATCAAATTCCATAGACACCAAGTCAGGGCCAGTGGGAAATTATGCAGAGAAGACTGTGAAAATTGCAGAGCAGTCTGATTATTTATCAGCCCTTATGCTTCTCTGTACTGTCTAGAAACTTAAAAGTCCAAGTGGAAAAGGTAGATGTAGCAGGAGAAAAATAAGAAGGGTAGACTTCTGGTAGAAATTATCTGTGCTTGGGAGTAGACTACTGCACACCTCTCCTTGATTCCTTCTGTGTAGCTGTAAAAAAAAAAAAAAGGGAAGTGTGTATTTAAAGCAATCTTCCAACACTGTAGCAAAGCCTTGAAGATATTTGGTGAAATCTGTGCTGCAGAACCACTTGGGAACCATTTATTCTGGAATTCATGACATATGTTTGTTGTTTATCTTAGTGGGATATGACTTTAAATGTCAGAATGTTTTGTGTTAGGCAACAACTGAATAAAACAAACAAAATAAAAACACAGCTGTAATACTATGCTTTAAATTGTGGAATATAAATGTGTAGTATTGGTAAAGTATAAGCCATAGGGTGCAGTGGTGTATAAAAAATAAACCCTATAACTCCAGCCAACAAGCCCCCAAACTCCCTCTGAAAACTTGATTTAGAAACATTAGAGTGCATATGCTAGAAATAGTTATGATGTCTGTCAGCTTTCTAAGCAGAGACCACTTTTTGGATCCCCACCTAACTGCCTGAAGAAACGTAAAAAGGCTACATGAGAGAGACATCTTAGGCTTATTCCGTATCCAGCAATAGTGCAGAAAACTAAATAAGGCGGCCACAGATTCTGAGGTGAACCCCAGAAACTTGGCTGAAGCTGAATGCATGGGAACAAAGCCAAAGATTTTGTTTTGTTTTTGAGAATTTAATATAGCTGAGCCAGCAGCAGCAGTTCTCTGGTTAATGTGGTAAGAGGTTTTATTCAAAATCCTGTATGAGACTTCTCACTTAACACACTTGCACGTTAAGTTGAAATGTAGTTTTCTTGCATTCAAAAATATATTTGGCAATGTCTTACTCCAGTGTTGCATGTTACTCCAGTTTTATGGACTCAACTCTCTCCCCAAAAATGCTAACATTTTAAAGAAGTCATAATTCAGACATGGTTGTTTTCAGTATTCTGAAAAAAGTAGTTCAGAAGATGTTTTGGGGGTGGAGGGCGGGAATCTATTTAATAGAATGATTACTTGAACATGATTGACTTGGAGTTGCTGTTGATGGATCTAGTACTAAGTAGACACTATTCTTTTACGTGAAAGGATTTTTGACAACTCAGGTTAGTTTATATAAAAGGGTTTGCTGCACAGTTTTTAGAATAGCAGCCTGATAATGAGACAGTGTAAAGCAAGACATTTCTGTATTGTATAAAACCAATGTTCCATCTGGACTGTCATCCTATTTCCATTAGTTGCCAATACCAGGCATTTCAGAAGAAGTTTCAAGAAAAACCCATGGTGAAAGATTACGAAATAACTTGTTCATCACCGAGTAAAAATTCTAGCCCTATGCCTGGAAAACTGATGTTGTTACATACCTTATTATTTGGGGTACTTTATTTATACTCCTTTCTATTGTGGAATGACCTAAAGACCACAGCTAGTTTGGATTAGTTGAGTAAAGCATTCAAACATATAATAAATTACAATATTTGCCCAAATGATTTAGTTTTAATAGAAGAGGCGTAATGAATCATTGAGACAAGTTGACTGAGTGAGATATGACGATTATAATTCTTAGTTTCATAGTTGGTAGGGTCGGAAGGGACCTGAGCAGATCATCAAGTCCTACCCCCTCCCATGGCAGGAAAGAGTACTGGGATCAAATGACCCCAGCAAGGTTCATCCAGCAGGCAGGCTCCTAACTAATGAGCTCCAGGTACCTGCCTGCACCCAGTCCCTGCGGTAGGATGAGGGCACCGGCAGGGGGCCTTGACTCAGCACACACTGGGTGCTGGAGGGAAGTGTGCTGAGAAACGTGTGCATGTGTGTATACCCTGTGTGCACATGCATCCACACACGCACATGCATTGAATTTTATTGTTCCCTTAATCAGACTACTAGAAAAGTTTGGCAGGAAGGGATCTCTTGAGGTCACATCTAGACCAGCCCCCTTGTCTGACTTCTCACTGAAATAACTGACCAGCTCTGCGGCAGCTAGGATCTGGAGCCAACTTCCAAGAGAAGTGGTACTGGCTCCTACCCTGGGGGGCTTTAAGAGGAGGCTGGATGAACACCTTGGCGGGGTCGTTTGACCCCAGTACTCTTTCCTGCCATGGCAGGGAGTCGGACTTGATGATCTACTCAGGTTCCTTCCGACCCTAGAAACTATGAAATTAAGAATTATAATTGTCACATGTCACTCAGTCAACTTGTCTCAGTGACTCGTTATGTCTCGTCCTGATGCCCCTTTTCAAAAATCTACCCCTTATCAGGTTGCAGTTTTCTTAGTGTTATAGTGAAGTGATTTTTTTATTTAAATGTACTCTAGTAACAGGCCTGTTGATCCTTCTTTGGTAAGAAGTCTCCAATCACATAGATCACCTGATCTTGGTGTGCATCTCAGATTCTCGGTTATTTATTTATTTATTAAACTCATGGTTACAGATCATTGTCTTTTTTCTCTCTTTCTCTTTCTCACAATCCCATACATGTCAACCTTAGTCTTTCTTGGGTTCAGGCCTCTAGCTTTCTCTATTTTTCCTTTCTGCTGCTAGAACTGGCTTCCCTTCCTTTCTCTTCCTGGCCACCCCACTCTCCTGCTTCTCTTCCTCAACTTTATTTTGTTTCCACATGTAGTTCTTTGATAAACATCTTATGAGTGAGAAGGATGCTTCTGACCAATCATTATGTTAGGTTCTCAGATTTTAAGTATATAGTACATGGTTGCTAAGAGGACTTTAAAACATAGACTTTAGATGAGAATTTTATATTTAAAAATGAAACCCTGCAAGCTAAAAAGGCTGATCGTAGAGCCACAGACTCTGGCAAATGCCACAGGTGGTAGCTAAAGGGAGGCTTGAACCATGGATTTCTCAGTCTTGTTTCCTTTCTTGCTATTTTTCTGCCCCCAGGGCAAGACAGTTTTCCTCAAAGTAAGATGTACCATTTCTCACAAAGTGTTGCCGTGTAGCCCTGTCCTGAGCTAGTTTTTCTCAAATTGTGGTGTCAATGCCACACTTCTTAGGCTAGGGACAGAAGTTGCACATAAACCAGTTTAAGTGATCAGAAACTAGTTTAAACTGGAAACAGAAGTTCAGTGCACATAAACCAGTTTCAAAAGGGCTGAAACTGGTTTAAGATAAACCCGGTTGAATGTAGAATCAGACTCAACTGATTTAGGTCAAACTGGTTTATGAAACTTCTGTCCCAGACCCCTTCCTGGTTCAAGTTAAATCCCTAGCATCCCAGCATTTTGCAGCCCTGGGCTGGGCTGTGCTCTCTGCTCCAGAGAGTAGGACTAGCCCCTCTGCTCCCTAGCTGCAGCAGTGCGGGCTGGCTCACTGGCCTCACTGGTTCCCCCCAGGTAAACCCTAGCTGGGGTGTAGGGCCAGGGAGAGGGGTTAAACTTTCCTTCCCCTGAGTACAGAGCTGTCCTGCCTTGCTAAAAACTTACTGTTGGCTGCAAGTGTGAACTACAAATCCCAGAGGCACCTGGAAGCAGGAAGGGGAAGTGATAAGCAACCTTGGAGAGTCTTACTGCTATGATTGTGGACTGCAAATCCCAGAGACCTTGGGGGCAGCAGGAAGAAAAGCAAACACAGAGCCTAGGCTGGCTATGTGCCAGAGAGCCATGCTTTAGTACCTTCTGGCTTGAGCCACTGCAGGCATGTGGCTGTATTTCCTGAATCAAAAGTGAATATTTGTTCACTTGCTTATTGGTTCAATCTTTGCAGCTTAGATTAACCTGCAAACACTGGATCAATTCAGCCTCGGGCTTTTTGGCTGTCTGCACTTAGCCTTAATGTTTGCCGTGAGTGTGCTTGAAGAGTTTCCTTTGACCATGGCATGCCCTTTGTCCTTGGCTGAGTTGGGTGTATTTTGGCAAATGTACATCAGATGTTTACACAGTACATACAGACTTGAACACATTATTAGTGACCTCCAGCCCCTCCTGAAAAATGATGAATATCTCAGGGTAGCCACTGGGAATGAACCTGCCCTGGCTTACACACAGCCCCCCAGTCTCAAACGTTAAGTATGTCTCTTCAACAACAGACTGCTTAACTCCTATTTTCACCAAGGTACCAGGCATTGCAGTGAACCCAAATGCAGGCTGTGCCCTCTTATCAATACAGTCCACGTCATCACTGGACCAAATAGCACAGATTAGAACATCCAAAATTTATTCACCTGCACCTCTCTACAAACACTGAATATGCTACAGTGCCCTTCTGCTGTCTATTTGGGACCCACAAGACAATCCCTCATGAAAAAAGGAATGAACACCAATCAGCCATCAATTCCAGAAAGACACAGTAGTCTATGGCAGAACACTTAAACTTTCTGGACAGTCCATCACTGACATCAGAGTAACTTCTTATACTGTGAAAGTTTAAAAGCTGACTTGATTGCAAAGTTGTGGAACAAGAAGTCATCCATAGACTGGATTGTGTTTAAGTATAGTCTAAACGGGGACTGCTAATTCTTATCCCATTCCCGGGATTAGCTTTTTGTGACCCCTTTGTTTCTATGCATTTATTACTTGTTTGCCTTTTCCAGCACTGTCCCCCTCTGAACTCTCCAATCCATTTCCTGTCCTTTATATTCAGATTGTTTTCTCTATTTGACGCACTGCTTGTGCATGTCCTTTAACAGCATCAGATGAGGTGAGTTCAGGCTCACACAGCTATTACCTCTCTATTCCATGTATGAGTATAGACAGGTGAAATAAATACTGTGATACCAAGGATACTTGATAGAAGCTGTTAGGAGGCACATGTTACAGATATATGATTCTGCAGAAATACAAGTGTAGCAAAACCAGTCCAACTTTAACCCTGCTTCATTCAGGGTCAGAGATAGAGCAGTGAATCTAATTTACATCATTACAGGATTATGCCGATGTAGCACTGTGGCTGATGTGCATTCCCAAGCAGTAGCAGCAGCTCCCTCTCCTCTTTTAAAGCAGCTAAAAATGTTTGTCTGTCCCCTATGAAAAAAATACTATGTTGTTTAAATATAACCAGGTTCCTAACTTTTATAATCTAAGCTGGAAACCCTAGGGTAAACTAAACAAAGGATAGGCACAGACAAATGGCTAGGGACAGAAGTCACACACACACTGTTTTAAGTGATTAGAAATGGGTTTCAACCTGTAACAGAACAGAAGTTCAGTGCATTTTAAACTGCTTTCAAAGTGGCTGAAACTAGTTTAAGATAAACTTGGTTGGATGTAGTATCAGACTTAACTGATTTAGGTCAAACTAGTTTATGGAATTTCTGTCCCAGATCCCCTCACAGTTCAAGTTAACTCACAGTCCCCCAGCATCCCAGGATGCTTTGCAACCCTGGGCTGTGCTGTCTGCTCCAGCAGAGTGTGGTCTACCCTGCCCCTCTGCTCCCTCACTGTAGCACTGTCACTCCCTTTGCTGACTGAGGAAGGGGTGGGAAGGAAAAACCACCCCTCTGGCCCAGCAGCAGACCCCCAGCTGGATGCAACCTGGTGCAGGGGAAGATGAAGAAGAGGCTTGCATCCACCTCCAGGAGTAAGGAGTGGGGCTAGAGTCCCCCAGCTATGCCCTCTCAGCCTCCAGGCTGGCTGTGGTGGGGGGAGGCAACTCTTTCCCCTTCCCCCCCACCTCTGTGCCAAGCTGCTCCCAGCTGGGGGTCTGGTGCCTGCCAGAGGAGTGGGTTTTCCCTCCCACACCTTCCTTGGCCAGCCATTCCCTCCCTACCCTTCCCAGAGCTGGGAAGCATGGTCTAGTGCTCCCCAGCTACTGGTACTGGGCAACAGCAGGGGTCTGGCTGCTTTACCTCTTTGAAAAGCAAATGTCGATTCACTTGCTGATCTGCTCAATCTACATACTTTAGAGAAACCTGCAAAGATTCAGTCGATTCAGCCTCTGGCTTTTTCACTCTCGGTACTTAGTCATGATGTCCAGCTAATGAGGGAGAGGGAGACTGACCACTTCTGTTCCTCAGTAAATGAATGCTAAACTGTAGTAATTGAGCCCTGTTTCGTTTTGGGATTAGCTGCCCCATTAGCTTCCACTTGCTGCAGATAGGCGACTTGTGAAACAGTTACCATGGAGCAGCGGATGCACAGTAAGTCTCTCCTACACTTTTAACCCAGTACATGTTGTTCATATGTCTAAACCCCAAATTTAAATGATATTTTCTACTACTCTTAGTTCTAATTATTTTAAAATATTGTTTCTAACAATAGTATACAATGTTGTTGTTGTTTTAAAGTGAAGTATAATTATTCAAGTCAAAGGTGACCCCTTTAACTATTTACAAAGGTAGTTGTTATTAATAATAGCTAAGTGAAAGGATTAATGCTTTCAGGCTTTTTTCCTTTAGGTCATTTGAAAAAAATATGTGGACTGAAAAATCCGTACAGCATGTTATGGAATCTTACTCATATTCTAAAATGAAGAGCAGACTTATTGAACTAAAGACATTTTAATGTCTCAGATTACTGTTTACTGCTTGCCATTTCTGGCTTTTGAAGTTTTTCAGTTGTTGCTTAAATGCCATACTTCTGTTGCAGGCCTTATGCTTTATGTTTTATGTGTTGATCATTTTGTTACCAAAAACTGGAGACCATTTGGGCTTTAGGGAGATGAGACTGCAGCCTGTCTGTGATCAGGACTTCTTTTGCAAGCTTAGACACAGAATCCAGGTACAACTACAGTGCCCTTAAAGATTGCCTCTGAGACACAAATTAAGGTACAGTTAGAGTTTCCTTAACTATCATCTCCCAGGTCAGAAAAGAGGCAAGAGACAAATCTACAGCCTGACTTTTTATTTTCACAAAAGCACGAGAACAAATACTTATTCCAGTGCCTATGTTACTACCCACAACATAATGCAGCTTCTCACCTATACCTGCTGGGAAGTTTCAGGGGGAAGGTGGCACATAGATCAGTAGTATGTCTTCCTTCATCTCCACAGTCTTTCAATTTTCCCTCCAGTCCATAGCCTATATTTCTAGATTGTTTGTTCTAATATTCTAATAAATGTTCTCTGACTGGTTCTGATTTGTTTCATTGAAACTTTTGGAAATGAACTGAACCGTTTCTCTTATGGACTTAGAAGGTGTCATTTAGTTGGGATTTATGTCCCTGTGAAAAATACAGTTGTGGGAGGGAGGATTTCTTATCTCTTTCCCACACCATCATGGAATGTTGTTTGCCACCATCCTGTTTTCTTTCACCCTGGTTTATGGCTTCCACTGACAAGGCTGCTTTGTTTTTGCAACTTATCTAAGAAATGTAACATGAATATCTATTACAGTATAGCAAAACTGTATCCAGTACATTTAGTTTTTTTATCAGTCATTTCTATTAATATTTTCAGACTGAAGTTAAGAGATTCTGTAATTGGTTTATCTCTTTCAAGGCCTTCTTTTGTTATGTCTTCTTCCAGGCCTTTTACAAGGTGTGCTAATTGATTGCTTTGCTTTGCTTTGCTGACAAGGCTGGTTGTTATGGCCAGAAAGGTTCATTCTGAGGTCACTCTGAAACAGGACTTTTGGGGCCACCTGGGTGAGCCACACTTCTGTAGCTTGGCATGGGCCCCTTGAAATGTCAAAGGCTAGCAACAAGCAGTTATTCACGTCTGTCTCACCATATTCAGTTAACAAGAACACACTATCATTTAATAGGTTTCTAACTATCTGCAAATAATGCAGTTGTTCTCATCAAAAGAGAAAACATCTAGATGCTACTGTGGTTACCTTTTAACTACTATTAGTGCTTTCTGAGAAGCCATTATTGGCTGGTGGTTTGGGGCAGTACTGGTGGCCGTGACAAATGGACATTATTATTCTGCTTTGCTACAGTTTTGGATTATGTTAACAGTTCTATCTTTGCAATCTTAATTAAGCATATGTTATCCATAATGGAGGCTCATGGTTGGTGCACCATCTTTACTTGTCATTGTAGTTTTTTCCATTATTGACCATATCCAAGGCCTACAGTTGATGAAGAGAATATTCAAGCAATCACAAAGTGAAATAAATCTTTATACTCACAAGTCCTAGCCTGCTAAATGCAACAGTAGTGGTTTGCAGATGCTGTCAGGGCCAGGAAACATATATAAAAACAGACAAAGATCATCCAAGTGCAGGTCACATACAGGTGAGTGAGACTTGCTTAAAATATTCTTTTCTTGTCTCACTTGTTCTTTTTTGATGATTATTAAATTGCCTGGGAAATTGAACAAGTAATTACAGTTGGCCTGTGTGACCCTGTTGGCACTTGAAGGCCGCCTTTTTTATTTTTTCAACGATATGCTGAATAAACATAGAGAGATGGTTAGCCACATCGGCCTGAAGTCAGGCAGAAGGCAGGGTGGAACTGCACCTTGTAGACCAATAAGGTACATAGAGAGCACAAGCTTTTCTGAATCCAAACTCACAGTATCTGATGAAGCGAGCTCAAGTTCACAAAAGTTTGTGCTTTCTGTGTACCTTATTTAGTTTGTCTACAAGGTGCATTCTACTCTGCCTTTCTGCCTTTGACTGGAGATACACTTACAGTACAGACTTCAGTATAGTGTGGAGATACCCAAGATAGCTTTAAATGAATAGCTTAGGTAGAAGACTCAGTTTAGCCACACCAACACAGAGTCAAGTGGGTGTTTCTCTTGGCAGGATAAATGAGCTCCCACTGAGGTCTGCTTCTGTTGCTAGACTGCTTTTGCTCCCCAGGCAACCTGGTTCAGAGCTGGTTGAGGTGTATATTTGTCTTCAAAATGCAGTGCATACCTAGGCTTTGAAACAAAGATTAAGAGCGTGACATTGAAATGTAAATCCTATAAATGTTAACGGGCTCCTTGAGTTATTTCTTTATAGCCTAGGGAATCTTTGATCATTTTGTACCTGGGTCTGGAGATTTTTTTTTCCCCAACAGATAGCTAATCTGTACATTTTATACCTTATAGCAGTATTCTTCTCAATGGTATTATTGTTAAATCTGAAATTCCCTTCCTATTTCAAGGCTGGCCTAGCCCTTAGCATCCTAGTCATAATTTGGATAAAGCAGAGCCATATTGCCTGAAATCACATTTGTGATCTTTTGCCAATGTATTTTTTTTCCAGGCAAGTTTGGCACAAATCTGGGTATGTGTTTGAGTAGTTCTGTGATGGGGTGCACTATTGGGATATTTTCCTGACTTTAGCTCATTGTATCTTTTCAATATTTTGGATTGGAGTCTTCAAATTTGCTTTTGTCTGCATGTCTTGGTAAGGGCAGTTTCCTCTGAATTATTTTTTGGAAATGTTTTCCTTTTTTGAAAACAGCGTATTGTAGAAAGTCTGCACTGCAAGCAGCTTTCATCATGTTAGACCAAATTTCCTGAAAATGTTGAAAACGTGTTAGAGCTTAACTTCAGTCTCTCTGCTCCCCCTTCCCTCCCTCTCTCCCCCTGCTCCCCTGCTGCAAACACCCTGCACACTCTAGGTCAGGTGTGTCCAACATAGAGCCTATGAGCTGAATCCTGCCTGCAGAGCCCTATCATCTGGCCAGTGGTGCTTCCTGCGGGTCTCAGACTGGACCCACACACTGTATGCAACATTGGTGCACAGGGCTGGGCTGGTGTACACTGCACACAGTGCATGGGGCCAGGGGCAGTGCATACGTGATGCTGGGGATGGAGCATGCACTGCATGCAGCACACAAGGCCAGTCCAGGCCCATGTGCTGGATCCAGTGCTTGCTGCCTGTCAGTGAGTCTAATCTAGTTTGTGAACTGGCCCCACACCTCTCATCTGGCCTGAGTTTGATGCCTCTGGTCTAGATTAAGCAGTACTAGTAATAGCCTGGGGGCATTCCTCCCAAATCTGTTGTGGACTAGTCTTAGCACTATGCACTTATGGAATACTTTCTAAGTATTTATGTCTTGACACACCTGTGTAGCATGCCAGTATCACTACTGTGGTTTCTAGAATGAAGAAACAGAGGTTGACAGTCTTGGCCAAAGCAGTACAGATGAGTAGTAGAAACCACCATACTCTCATCCCTTCACAACTGCAGCCTCTTGGAGTTGCTGGAAGATGGAAGAGGGTCAGATAGCAAAAACTATGATCCTTTAAAAGGTATGGTGTGGAGATACCAAAAAAAAAGTGTGAATTTCTCTTCCACATTAGCAAAGAGGTACCTGAGTCTGAAGTTAAGCAGAAAACAAGGCAAAGTGTCACCAAAGGCCAACTTATTTAGAAGGGCATAAGTAGAAATTTGGCAGCAGGAGAACAGTGGCAGCATTATTTGCCATGGTTTCTAGAACTGCAGCAACTAGTGCTGCCACCACTCCTATGTTGCCAAATTTGTGGACTCATAGTGTGCCCTGCAGGCTAGATAACACAGCCCCATGTGCCAGATCTCATACCCACAGACAAACCTCATGCACTGAGTTTACACTGGTCCAGTGTGTGAACCAGCCCCATGCCACTCATTCAGCTTGCAGAGCCCCAAGATTGGGAATCACTGATTTAATCCATGATCCTGCTTCCAGTTCTAGCTGGTACTAAATACTTCAGACAAAAATGCAGTAACCCTTACAGTGGACAGTTGCAGGAATTTTTTCAGAACATACATGTTGAGTGAAGTATTTAACTTACAGTTTGCATCTTTATGGCTTTTAATTAAAAATATAATCATGGTCATTTTATACATGAGTATATACATTATAGAGACAGCCTAAATGCCTTGTGTGGGAGGCACTAGTGGCAGCAGATTTAGACAAGTGCTAGTAATCGGGGAACTTTGCTGCTGGCTGGCAAACTGTGTAACCTGGGATTTGGATGAACTTTTCTATGCCTCTGCCTTCTTATCTATAATGTGGGGATGATGATAATATATAAAGTGAGTGCAATTTCACCTTAGCAGGGGCTGAAAAAAATGTTTTTCTGGACTTGTATTATCACATGTATCCTGAGGGAACCCTGGAGTTAAGACTGATAATACATACCAGTAACTGCATGGGAAAAGGAGGTTACAGGGATGTTATAATTATACCAGGAAAAATCAATGAAAGTTCAGGAAATTCAAGATTAAGGTTTTGTGGTGAATGTAAGGCATTGCAGTTAGTGCATTTTAATATATGACGTCTGAGATGAAACTAACCAACTATTAAAGACACATCAGTGGTTTTTCTTCAGCTGTTTTATATAAACTCCTTGCATGACAAGTAAATTTGCTTCCTTGTGTGTTTGCAGGTGACTGGGTTGAGTGTGCTGTCAAGGTCAATTAAAAGTGTTATTGAATGAAATGTTTCACTATTTTTCATTATATTTGTAGTTTCAGAACATCCTGAAAAGTGCTTGGGTAAACACAGATCTACCATGTTCTTGTATTCACCATAAAGCGTATTCAAAGAAATAAAGCTGCTGGTTCTGAATTCAGCATGGATACCGCCAGTATATTCTGTGGTGACCCGCTATGTTTTAATCCTCACAGTTTGAACCTGTACCAAAAGAGTCTGTCCACTTCCATAACCGTACCTCTTTTCTGATAGATTCGTAGTCTTTTTTTAAAGATTTAGTTAATGGGCACATTTCCAGGAGCTATGCTCCCCTTTGAAAAAAGAACTAGAGAATGGCCAGATTTGAAGAAACTAGAATTATTTCTCAGCAGTTCACCTATTTATGAATTAATTGAGCATAGATTTTTTTTTAATGTGTTTCTCACCAATAGCTTTTCATGTCTTTTAAAAAGTTTTCAACACTTCTATTTCTTTTGGTTATAGCAGGGTTTGTCAAACGGGGGTATGTGAGAAGGCTGTAGGGGGTATGTGGGGGCAGAGGACCACCATGCACCATCCTGCACTGCTGCAGAGGTGCCACCCACCTGGTTGGATGTGGGGGGCAGGGGAAGCTTGCATGTGGCAGCGTCTGCCACTCTGCGTTGGGCTGTGTGCCATTCCCCCCCACCCCCGTGCATCCAGCTGCGGGGGGTACACTGCTCTGAATTTGGCTGCCAGAGGTACACTGTTCCAAAAAGGTTGAAAACCCCGGGTTATAGGTTTTTAATTAACAGTTAATCATGACAGTGTGTTGCATACAGAAAGTAAAATCAAAGAAGAAATGTAAAGTCTATTAATCTTTATAAGAAAAAAGATAGAAGATGCCAAATGTACTCTTGACTTGCATCACTACCTTTTTTTTTTTTTTCTATAGACTTTGGAAAAAATCCAGCAGAGCAGAGGTTTGCAAGAGCTTAGCTTGAGGCTAGAACCTGTTCTCTGAAGTGAGATAAGATGTTGAATTCATGTCCTCTGCTGGTTTCTGTGCTACAGGTGCTGTCTCACAAAATAAAAACATAACCATTGCAAAAAGTCGCATTAAGTTAAATGATGAGAATGACTCTAAACTAGCCCATTGATAAGACTGTTGGCTATAACTTTTCTACTTGAAGGAAGGCCTCCTGGCAGCAGGATGCTTTGTGAATTTTAGCAGAATTTTAACCATCTGTGGAAGCTGACAATTTTTTTATCTGCTTTCCCCTTTGAGTAATTGTCCACATTCTCATCCTCACTATGGGAGTGCTCACATCCTGAGCCTTTGAGCCTTTGATCAGAAACCTTTTGGTTTAGCCCTGCTCTGCCTTGTCCTTCCTTCTGCCCCTGCACCAAGAGACAAAGGGTGATGTGAACGTTCTGTTTCTCTCAACAACACAGCTGGTGATAAAGCATTTCATATGGCTTACTTTGCAGCCCACACCTTAACAGAAAGACTTTCTTTTGGCTCAGATAGTATTTTAACTATTTTGGGCTTACCTGTTTATAGTATTGCATTTTATTCTTTCCTTTTCAGTTTTCTGGGACAACTATAGGACATAGCTCTAATGTCTTGTCCCCTTCCCCTGCCTTATTTCTGCTGTGCCACAAGGCATCTGTGGTATCTGCTCTGTTCCATGGATGACTGAAAGTCTAGCTTTAACTTATTTTTCTGAAGTCTCTCAGTAGTATGCTGCTGCCTGAGTCCCCAGAGATCTAGACTAGCCCCTCATGTGACACAAGGGTCATGGCTTCAAATGGTCAGACCTGGTGTGTCTGTTGTCTGGAGGATTCACTGCCTCAGATGAGAAGTACTGTTTGTACATCTTTCAAATCCAGACCAAGACAGACTAGGAGAAGAAGCTCCAGCTGTTGGGCAGGTTCATCAGTCTGGCTGTGGACTTGTATTTGAGGGACTTAGCTCAATACTGAAGGTTACAGGATGGTAAGAAAGGAGGGCTGAAAGCACCTCACAAAGTCATCTAGTCCAGCTCCCTGCTGAAGTTAGGATCATCCCTGACTAAACCATTCCAGCCACTTGTCTAACTCAGGAGTGCTCAACCCCTGGGTCATGCACCAAATCAGACACATGGAGCCATGGCATCTGGCCCACGTTTTGGTAGGCAGGGGAGCGGTGGCAGTTAGTACTTCCCCCACTGCCAAATTACCAAGCCCTATACAGCCAGATTGGACCGGGGTGCTCTGCAGGGACTTCTCCCAAACTGTCAGCAGGTACCACTTCATTTCGTACACCTACGTAGTCTTTGATGCCGAGAAGGTTGGCTGTAACTTGCTGCTCAAGTCATTACTCCAAGGGAAAATCCTCTGCCAAGATCTTGATTAGCAGGCCTGTCTCTTCACCCCACCCTCTTGAAACAGCATGTTCCCAGCCTTCGGGATTTTCTACAGAACACTGAGCAGACTCCTCCGCTTCCCCACCTGCTAAACTTCCCAGTGCACACTAGCACCAGTTCTGTAATCCAGGGTCGTATGCCTCAGCAACAGCTAACTTGAATTTCATTGAATGTTGAGCACTGTGTGGCTGGCACTAGTCATACCGCTCCAGAGCCATTTGGGAAATGGAAAGATGACAAGACTGTTCCCAAGGAAATGTTCAGAAGACTGAACCTATTCAGTAAGAGGGCCAGCAGGATAGTGAACTATCAAGCCCAGCTTGCTCACAGTGATTTCAGTCCTCCCCTCGCTGACATCATTCCTAAAGATACAAAGATACTTCCTTCTTCTCCCTAATCTCCAGAGGACAGCTAGTAGCTAAAATGACAGTGCTGAGGTCCCAGATACCGTAAGTTTAGCCTCATGTTTGATGGCCACACCAGTTGTTATGGAGAGATCCTTGTGGCTTCAGAGATGTGGCTCTCCAAAAGAAGTTGGGAATCTTGGCAGAGAACTTTTCTTTTCAGGGTTCTGAGCTCTTTAGCTCTCAAATGAATGAGTAAAGGGTTCTCGTGCAGCCTTGTGTGTACCAGGATTACCCAGAGATACCGGTCTGTGCCACCAAGGTAAACAAGCTAGTCAAGCAGCTCTCATGTAGTATTTTTGGGGGGGAGTTAAATAAAGGTTGGTTGAAAAAGTGAGCTAGATATAGCACATAATATATAATATGCTGCTGTTTTTATTGTTGTGTTTTTATCTAGTATCAAGGCTATGGCCTTGGAAAAAGGTGACAGCGTAGATATTTTTCACCTTGGTCAATTGCCTTAACCTTTGGACTAGAAGACATCAAGTAAAATTATCAAGCCCTACACCTAGTCACTTTAAAAATGTCATGCAGTACTATAGGACTTTCCCTCTTCTCAGTAAAAGAAGACACTTCATTAGTATCTTACTGTAATTATTGAAAAAGCAGCAAAGTTCAGTGTTGAACAAAGGTTAGACAAAAGAGTGTCTTGTATTGTATCAGAGGAATCTCATGACCCCGTGATTGCAGCAGTTAACGTATCCAATTCCTTCTGCTGGAGGCTAACAGATGCAAACCCCAGAGACTCAGAAGCTCCCAGGGCTAATAATATTGTGTTTTTTCATGTCAGAAGTATTTTTGTGTTTGCAGAAAGAGCCACTTGCACAGCCCTAGCATCTCTCTCTGCCGTGCTTGGAACAGATGTGTGTGTTGTAATATAGACTGTGAACATTGACATCACATGTGGTTCTCATTCCCCCCCATTCATCTTTGAAGCTAATTGGTTCCATCCATTTCAAATGTGTTTGGCTCACCACAGTTATTTGTACTTTCACTCTGTTTATAGTTCTAATGGTGTGATATATATAACATGAAATAAACTCTCGTGACTCAAAGGTTTGAAGAGACTGATACAGAGCACTCAAATTTCGTTCTGGATTTTTTTTTCCAATTATGTCCTTTGCCAGTTCTTCTTTTGCTTCTTATAAAACTTTTTAGCTAACTGGTGCCTGTGATGAGGCCCTTTAGTGATGGCTGATGTGGTTATTGCTAATTCTAAGGCAAGGGTAATTACAGAGTTCACAAGATATATAAAATAAATTTGAATCTCTCTTACCTTCTCTCCAATCTGTAAGACAGTACTTTGCAATAAAAAAAAAAACTTTGCAATGAACCTGTACTATCCCTGACCTTTTGTTTCACCAGCACCCTTTAACTTACCCTTTATGTAGTGTCTTTCTGAATGGTGACAGCCATCTTTATAACATCACTCAAATCTTATTCAACGTGGTCTTGTATCTTTAGTGTGTTAAATCACATAGATTTGAATAGATATTTACATTGTCATAAATTTCCCATAATGCCATGGCATAGTGTCTGGAAGCCTTTACTGACATCAATTGAAAAGACAGAAACAGCGTTAACAAGATCATTTTCTGGTTCTTGCAGTTACAAAGATGGTATAACTGTGGTAATCCTCCATCCAGGTACCCAACCCATTTTGCTTTTCCATTGCTGACTCATAATGTCTTCTTCTGCCATATAGAAATACTTCCCTTCATCTAAGGCTTTCTTCAACAGAGTACTCAGTATGATAAATACAGAACCTCTTCAGCAAGCAGAGATTTGGTGATGTCCAAGGAACGTTCTCTCAAGGCTTTGAAGATGTGTCTTTCCCCCTCACCAATGTAATAGATACCATCGTTCAGTCACTAAAAGAGAATATTACATGATGTTCTTTAGAATCTGGAACCTGAAGAGGATTTGACTAAATACTAATCTAAACATAAGTGGAGAAATAAGCTCTTATAAACTATATTTAATGGAGCTTTGAAATTAGAGTAGGTGACTCATGACTTATAACAGTTTACAGCTGGTTGAATTAGGGTAATTGCCTACACTGTATACTGCTGGCTTTTGCAACACCACACCTTATAAATGCACCTCATCTGTTCTTATTTCTCCACAAAGTGAGAAGAGTAGTAAAAAAGCTCTTCTCACAGAATGAAACCTTTGCTTTTTCCAAAAACATAACCTCCTTTTAGATGCAATTTCAGTATTTACTCTCCATTCAAATTAGGGCTTCATAGGATTTCAGCAGTGAGCCTGTTGCTTTACCACAGAAGAGAACATAGAAAATTGTTTGACACCCTTAGTCTGTGATTATTATTTTAATAAATAATGAATATAATTTTTATATGAAATTGTAAGTGAACTATGTAAGTTTGTTCTGGTTTAGTGTACTTTATATATCTGACAGCTCTTCTGATCAATTTCCGTATTTATCCTACTTATTCAAGTCAATTCCTACATGTTTGACAGACAAGTTTTCCGAAAAGACTTGCCTATAACGTTTGCATATTGTCCATTTGTTTTTATGCTTTGGTACAGATCAGTTTAATTTTCACCTTTATTTCTGTTTTTACCTAAGGAGATAGAGAAGGAGATGAAAAGCACTTAAAGGACTTTGTTTATGCTGCCATTTTTCCGTTTTCTGTCTTTCTCCAGTTAAAACTCAATTTTTCTTAGGTTTTTAAGTTCTAATTCAGAAATGATTGGATATTAGGGCTGTGCAAAGCTTCGATTCCTGATTCGATTCAGCCTGATTCCGTGGCTGAATCTCCGAATCCAAATGGAATCAGAGGACTCTTTAATCCCTCTGAATCGATTTGGAGAGATTTGGAAAGATTCAGAGACTTGGACATAGACACAGCTTTAAATGTTTTTTCTACATACTTCTAGGTAGGAGGGTCTCACGGGTGCTGGGGCGCTCAGAGAGTCCCACAGAAGCATGGGGAGGTGCCCAGCACGCTTGACAGCAAATCTGGAAGTGGACCAGAAGCACTTCCAGTCCACTTCTGGGTCTGCAGCCTCTCCTGGCTTGGTGACTGGTGCCTCCTGTGTCTGGGGAAACCACCCGGGGTCCCCTGCAGGCAATCATGCTCCCCAGCAGACCCGGATGTGGACCAGAAGTAATTCCGGTCCACGTCCAGGTTTACCACTGAGCACATGGAGGGCCCTCTCACACTTCTGTGGGATGACCCATGCGCCCCAGCACTGCAGCAATCATGAGTCACATCTGCTACCTCAACACATGTAGAAAAAATTTTTAAAGCTGTGTCTATGTCCGAATCACTAATTCTTCAAATTGGCATCGAATCTTCAGATTCTGATTTGGTTGAATCGACAGTGAGCCGAATCATCAAATCAAATCACTGTCCCTGATTCGGGCTGAATCCGAATTGAATAGGGCCCACTTCGCACACACCTACTGGATATACTTTGCAACCATAATATGAAATTTCTTCAAGAGGAAAAAAGTGAAAATCAAGAAATGACAGAATCTGCAGGTCTTCAGAGCCCTCACTCTTGTTAAAGCTCTGAAGCCAAACAAGTTCTTTGTCACATAGAGGTGGTCTTTACTTGCTGTCACAATTCAGAAGTATTAATTAGTAAGTGCAACCCAGATTCAGCAAGGTACATCAGAAGGTACTGCTTGACTTTAGCAATATGAGGACCTTATAGGAGTCAAGGCTCACATGTAAGTACCTTACAGAACTAGGGTTTGGAGAATAATGTGGTGATTTCTGTGTTGGATTATACAGGATGTATTATCTAGATAAAAGTAATATTGTTTTTCTTGTGGTCAAATTTATCAGTATTTTCTTTTTTTTTTTCATTCTTGAAACCATTCACTGCGAGTCCTTGTGAACACCATACCAGTTTACCAGACGTCAGCTGTACTGCCCATTGCAGGCTATCTCCAATTCAGTTGTATACATCATGATCAGCACCAGACTGCTCTATATCCCATCTCTTGAGTGCTGAAGTTTTCATTTGTGGGTTAGAACTCATGACTCTGAATGAGAAATAGGCAGCATGGCCACATTAGAGCTCAGTATACAGACATATTTTTAATGCAGGAAAAGGAAACCGATAGAGCCAGTCACAAAATCCAGAGAACAATCCTGTCATACCTGCCATAGCTTCAGAACCTTTAAGCTACCTGTGTCCCCACTGTCTGAGTTTCATTCTGGGTCCTAAAGATTACAGGCTAATAAAAGGTTACCTGAACTCATACATATTATCCAGCACTCTGAGTAGTACTTTTTAAGAGGCTCTAAGCAGAGCCATAGTAGCTGTTGCATGAGATCTGTTATACTGAACTCTTTAACTGGGAAATTTATTAGTGTATTCAGTGTGGTGGCCATATAGGAGAAAACTATAGAAAATGTATCTTTTTAATTTCTGGTCTTCAAAACAAAGTTACTTACCCTCTGCCTATGTAGTGAAGCCTGTTAAACTACCTAGGCTTTTATACTATGTACACTGGTATGATTTCTGAGTACAACATATAGTATATGCCCGACAATCATCTAATGCAGGAGTGGGCAAAATGGTGGATCCGGCTGGTGGCCAGACTCCATTTCCCAGCAGCCCTTGCCTGTGTCACTGTGGCTGGTTTACATGGAGACCCCAGGAGCAGCAGTGCAGTGACAGCACAGGGCCAGGGTTTCCATGGAGACCGGCCCTAGCAGGGCTGGCAGGGTGCACAGCTGGGCTGGGAGCTGCTCCAAGGCTGGAGCTAGGATCTTGCAGTGGTGACAGCATGGGCTGGGGCCAGGGCAAAGCTGAGATCGGCTGCCTGTATGTCCCTGCCTGAGACATGCAGGCAGCATATCGCAGCTTTGGACCATACTGTCACTACTGCAAGATCCTGGTCTTTGCACAGCTCTCACCCTGCCAGCATTGCTAGGGCCATTCTCCATGGAAACCCTGACTCTGCCTCTCCTGGCGTCTCCATGGAAACTGGCTGCAGTGATGGGGGCAGGGGGCTGCTAGGAAATAGAGTCTGCTGTGGGCTGAACTTTGCCTGACTTCATAGATTTCATAGACATCAGGGCTGGAAGGGACCTCGGGAGATCATCGAGTCCAGCCCCCTGCCCAAAGGCCAGGAAGTCAGCT